>NW_024070207.1:126714599-126716355 GCF_014754425.2 Oryx dammah
ACTGTTTCCACTGTTTCCCCATCTATTTGCCATGAAGTGATGGGACCGGATGCCATGATCTTTGTTTTCTGAATGTTAAGCTTTAAGCCAACTTTTTCACTCTCCTCTTTCACTTTCATCAAGAGGCTTTTGAGTTCCTCTTCACTTTCTGCCATAAGGATGGTGTCATCTGCATATCTGAGGTTACTGATATTTCTCCCGGCAATCTTGATTCCAGCTTGTGTTTCTTCCTGTCCAATGTTCCTCATGATGTACTCTGCATAGAAGTTAAATAAGCAGGGTGACAATATACAGCCTTGATGTACTCCTTTCCCTATTTGGAACCAGTCTGTTGTTCCATGTCCAGTTCTAACTGTTGCTTCCTGACCTGCATACAGATTTCTCAAGAGGCAGGTCAGGTGGTCTGGTATTCCCATCTCTCTCAGAATTTTCCACAATTTATTGTGACCCACACGGTCAAAGGCTTTGGCATAGTCAATAAAGCAGAAATAGATGTTTCTCTGGAACTCTCTTGCTTTATCCATGATCCAGCGGATGGTGGCAATTTGATCTCTGGTTCCTCTGCCTTTTCTAAAACCAGCTTGAACATCAGGGAGTTCACGGTTCATGTATTGCTGAAGCCTGGCTTGGAGAATTTTGGGCATTATTTTACTAGCATGTGAGATGAGTGCAGTTGTGCAGTAGTTTGAGCATTCTTCAGCATTGCCTTTCTTTGGGACTGGAATGAAAACTGACCTTTTCCAGTCCTGTGGCCACTGCTGAGTTTTCCAAATTTGCTGGCATATTGAGTGCAGCACTTTCACAGCATCATCTTTCAGGATTTGAAAGAGCTCCACTGGAATTCCATCACTTCCACTAGCTTTGTTCGTAGTGATGCTTTCTAAGGCCCACTTGACTTCACATCCCAGGATGTCTGGGTCTAGATGAGTGATCCTAGCATCGTGATTATCCGGGTTGTGAAGCTCTTTTTTGTACAGTTCTTCTGTGTATTCTTGCCACCTCTTCTTAATATCTTCTGCTTCTGTTAGGTCCATACCATTCATGTCCATTGGGTTGGTGATGCTATCTGACCATCTCATCCTCTGCCACCCCCTTCCCCTTCAATGCTTCCTGTGTCTCCCGCATTGGCTGGTGGATTCTGTACCACCGAGCCACCTGGGAAACCCCTTCCAATGTTTACATAGCTCCAACCGGGAGGAGGAAGAGGAGAATCCTGGTTTCTGATCGCTGTCTGTCTTTCCACCCTTGCTCACAGTCCACGAAGACAGTAGAGACAGACTTCCTATTTCATTTTCTTCCAGTGGTCATATTCTCCTTGAAGATGGCACCAAGGTGCCAACCCAGCCTTGAGGACTGCTATAGAAGGAATGTCTGTGACTCCCTCAAATTCATATGCAGAAATATTTCCCCCAGTGGTATGGTTTTAGCAGGGATGGCATTAGGAGGGATGGTATTAGGAGGTGACGAAGTCATTAGGGTAGAGCCCTCAGAATGGGATAAGTGCCCTTCTAAAGAGGCCCCAGAGAGTTCCCTCATCTCTCCCACCCTATGAGGATTCAGAGAGAAGATGGCTATCTATGAATCAGGAAGCTCTCCCACACAGAGAGAAGATGGCCATCTGTGAACCAGGAAGCTCCCCACCCAGAGAGAAGATGGCCATCTGTGAACCAGGAAGTTCCCCACCCAGAGAGAAGATGGCCATCTTTGAGCCAGGAAGCTCCTCCGCCCAGAGACAAGATGGCCATGTCTGAACCAG
>NW_024070207.1:126716365-126812988 GCF_014754425.2 Oryx dammah
CCCCACCCAGAGAGAAGATGGCCATCTTTGAACCAGGAAGCTCCTCCACCCAGAGAAAAGATGGCCATGTCTGAACCAGGAAGCTCTCCCACCCAGAGAGAAGATGGCCATCTTTGAACCAGGAAGCTCTCCTGCCCAGAGAGAAGATGGCCACCTGTGAACCAGGAAGCTCTCCTGCCCAGAGAGAAGACGGCCACCTGTGAACCAGGAAGCTCTCCCACCCAGAGAGAAGACAGCCATCTTTGAACCAGGAAGCAGGCTCTCATCAGACACCAAACCTGCCAGGGAATTGAACTTGGTTTTCCAGCCTCCAGAAAAGTGAGACATGTATTTCTACTCTTTATAAGCCACCCTTATGTGTGTGCTAAGTCGCTCAGTCATATCCAACTCTTTGCAACCCTATGGACTGTAGCCCGCCAGGCTCCTCTGTCTATGGGATTCTCCAGGCAAGAATACTGGGGTGGGCTGCTATCTCCTTCTTCAGGGTCTTTTTGACCCAGGGATGGAACCTGGTCTCCTGCCGTCTCCTGCACTGGCAGGGGGGTTCTTTACCATAGCACCACCTGGGAAGTCCATAAGCCACCCAGGCTGTGGTATCCCATTACAGCAGCCCCAGGACCAAGACAAGGGCAGAAATCGTCATGACACCATTGAAGATGCATTATCTGACCAGCACTGCTATCGTCACTTGTGATTCGAGTCATTTGGGAGCCAGCCATTATTCAAAACAAAAATAACACCCCTGTGACTCATGTTTTATGGAGCCAGAGTGGAAAGCACGTCTTGGCATGGAAGAACACCCTGAGAATTTCTAACCAATCTCATCTTCAATCCTTCTCGACTCTTTTTCCCCCCTACTTAATAACTGAGCCGTGTCAGAGGACTATGTACCAGCTGGAGCAGTGAACGATATTCTGTGCTGCTACTCACACCTGCAGCAGAAACCTTCCCAACGACAACCCTCAAATGGGCTGGCATCGGCGAGCTGAAGGTCAACATATCTGTCACGGGACCAAGCTGAACTTTAGCAAACGATTATTTTGTCCATTTCCAGGCCCCTGGGGGATCCTTCCATTCTTCCATTCAACTGATCAGCCGCGCTATCTCAGTTCTGGGGCGGCAGGGCACGGCTGTTTCATCTCGAAGAAGAAAAGAATCGTTAACAGGAAAACCAGCCTACTTTCCAAGTCGGCTCAGTATCAGCCTGAAGAAAAGATAAATGAGAGAGGAAACTGGCTGGTGCAGAAAGTCAGCGATCCTTTATGCTTCTGTCAAGCAGAGGGTGTCACAGGGAGGTCTGGGGCTCTTGGTGGATGAATGGTCTACTTAACAGCATCTGAACAGCAAGAGGAGATGAGAAGACAGAGGCATGTCTTCCTTCTCAGGGTGACGCCTCCGAGCAGCACCAAGCTGCCCAACATAAGACAGGATGCTGGCAAGGAAGTCCGAAAGGGAGGAGATATACGGCTGACCTTTAAGAAGACTAATCGCTGAAGAATACTGACTTTGACTCTCACTTTATTCCCCCCACATTTCCTTTGGTGCATTAAATAATAGCATGTGGCTGTCCACGGTATGGAACCTATTCTTGGTCTAATCAAGGAGTGGACTAAGATAGGGAAATTAACATAATGCATTCTTTAACTTAATAGATTTTTAAATTTTTATTTATTTTTAATTTGAATGATAAATGCTTTACAAAACTGTGCTGGTCTCTGCCATCCATCACCAGGAATCAGCCATAGGTATACGTATGTCCTGTCCCTCTCGAAACTCCCTTCCACCTCCCACCCCAACCCACTGCTCTAGGTTGTCCCAGAGCACCAGGCTGAGATCCCTGCCTGATACAGGGAATTTCCACTTGCTATCTAACTGAATCATATACATTACCATATGTAAAGTTAGATATATTTTTAAAAAATGACTGTGGGGTTGATTTCCAGCTTTGTCACTTACTAGCTATGAAATTATTTGAGCTCTCAGAGTCTCTGTGGCCTTGGCTCTAGAAATGGGGTGAGTAACAAGATTTTGTGAAAATTCACTGCTACTGCTGCTAAGTCTCTTCAGTCGAGTCTGACTCTGTGCGACCCCACAGACGGCAGCCCACAAGGCTCCGAGCATTTGGAATATATGTGCGTGTGAGTATGCCAGACAGAGAAGTAGATGTCTACGTATGCATACAAATATGTGTGATGTTGTCTAGTTGCTCAGTCATATCTGACTGTGCTATGATCCCCTGGACTGTAGCCCACCAGGATCCTCTCCATGGGATTCTTCAGGCAAGAATCCTGTAGTGGGTTGCCATTCCCTTCTCCAGGGGATCTGCCCGACCCAGGGATCAAACCCTCATCTCCTGCATCACAGGCAGATTCTTTACCACTGAACCACTGGGGAAGTGAAATATGTGTATACAGACACATAAACATATACACATACGCTCACTCATATACATATGAGTACTATATGCATACGAGTATTATATTCACATGTGTATCTGTAGATACGGATTCAAATACTAATTCATGTCCATTTCTTTTACTCAGATTTTCAGCAAGCCAGACTCTTATGCTCCAGGAGTCGTAGCCAGGAGCCTTCTGCTGTTTGTTTATGTCTTGAGTTTCTGTTTGTAGACGCTGTCCGTTTTCTCCCTGGATGCTGACCAGCAGAGATGCCCCCATCACAAGTGTCCACCTCCTCCGTCATCACAGGCTACCCTGTCCTTCTCATCCCCGGTCCCCGGGTGGATGCAACATTCAGAACTTGAGCAGGAGCACTGTGGCCTCGTCCACAGGCAGAACCTGTGCCTTCTGATCAACTCATCCTTGACCAGGGCTGTATGCCAAATTTGAGTCACACTGCACCCACGGGGACACCTGCCTGCATGGCTCTCTGTTAACATGCTCACTTTTATTACTGACCCTCTGGGCTGTGACTCCCCACACCCAAGGCTGCCATCTCTATGTCCTGTGGTTTTTGGGGTTTTTCCCCTCTTT
Organism: Oryx dammah; assembly: GCF_014754425.2. Taxonomy (NCBI): domain Eukaryota; kingdom Metazoa; phylum Chordata; class Mammalia; order Artiodactyla; family Bovidae; genus Oryx; species Oryx dammah. Next base: position 126,719,359 of record NW_024070207.1, read on the forward strand.
CTCTCTTTCTGAGAACTCCTGAGTATTTGACTCTGATTCTGTTGGTGGGTCTCAGACTCTGCATTTCCAACAAGCTCCCAAGGGGATGACAGTGCTCCTGGCTTGTGGACCAAAGACTCAAAAACTGCGGACCAAAGGCTGCAGCTGGAATCGCCCAGGAGGCTTTAACTCACAAATGCAAAAGTCTGAGCGGTACATCCAAAAGGAAATCAACCCTGAATATTCACTGGAAGGACTGATGCTGAAGCTCCAATACTCTGGCCACCTGATGCGAATGGCGGACTTATTGGAAAAGACCCTGATGCTGAGAAAGACTGAAGGTGGGAGGAAAAGGGGATGACAGAGGGTGAGATGGTTGGATGGCATCATCCACTCAGTGGACGTGAGTTTGAGCAAGCTCCAGGAGCTGGTGATGGACAGGGAAGCCTGGCATGCTGCAGTCCAAGTGGTTGCAGAGCTGGACACGAATGAGCAACGGAACAACAATTTAGAAATCAGTGAAGGAAGAATTAGAGTGAATCCTCAGAAGAGAAGTTTGTTTCTTCAGTGGATCACTGGCAGTGAATGTCCGGAGGCATTTTTGGTTGCCACAAACCAAAGGCAGGGAGGGTAGGTAACCGACGCGGGAAATGGAGAGGCATAAACGTGTTGTCCAGCCCCAAACAGCCACAGCGCCCAGCCTCAGACACCCCTGATGGCAGAATCATGCCTCGGACATCGGCTATTTACCATGACAGTATAAACTTAACTCTGCACTACTTCACGCATGAATACCTGGCTATTGCATGTTGGAAAAAAAAACCCTGCTCATCCTGCAGAAGGTTTTGATAATTGATCATGTTTACCTGAGATGTGGAATAGCAAATAGCCATTTCTTCCCAGGTAGCTCAGACAACAACAACAACAACAAAAAAAAAAAACACAAAAAACCTTCTGCCTGCAATGTGGGAGACCTGAGTTTGATCCCTGGGTCGGGAAGATCTCCTGGAGAAGGAAATGGCAACCCACTCCAGTATTCTTGTCTGGAGAATCCCACGGACAGAGGAGCCTGGCAGGCTACAGTCCACAGGGTAGCAAAGAGTCAGACACGACTTGAGTGACTAAGCAACAACAATCAGATACAATGGGACAAGACAGACAGCAGGAGTCCCTCCAGAGCTGGCAATTTGGGGGCTGTATCTCCTTGAGGTTGCCCTTGACTGTAAACCATGAATTCTGCATGGCAGATTTTTGAGCCAGAACCATTTCACTGTGATGTTTTAACTATCAGACTCCTTCAGAAAGGGCTGTCTGTATTGTAGCATGTCATTCTTTGCATGCACAGCGCAGCTAAGTGCGTTATAAATGTTGGTTTCCTCCAGTTCAGTTCAGTCGCTCAGTCGTGTCCGACTCTTTGTGACCCCACGGACTGCAGTACACCAGGCCTCCCTGTCCTTCACCAACTCCCGGAGCTTGCTCAAACTCATGCCCACTGAGTCGGTGATGCCATCCAACCATCTCATCCTCTGTTGTCCCCTTCTCCTCCGCCTTCAATCTTTCCCAGCATCAGGGTCTTTTCCAATGAGTCAGCTCTTCCCATCAGTTGGCCAAAGGACTGGAGTTTCAGCTTCAAAATCAGTCCTTCCAATGAATAATCAGGACTGATCTCCTTTAGGATGGACTGGTTGGATCTCCTTGCAGTCCAAGGGACTCTCAAGAGTCTTCTCCAGCACGACAGTTCAAAAGCATCCATTCTTCGGCACTCACCTTTCTTTATAGTCCAAGTCTCACATCCATACATGACCACTGGAAAAACCATAGCCTTGACTAGATGGACCTTTGTTGACAAAGCAATGTCTCTGCTTTTCAATATGTTGGTTTCATGACCTACTTGAAAATGTGCAGGAAGAGACTGAGGGATGGCTGGTGTCACTGAACCATTGGAGAAGCTCAGCCCTGTGCAAAAACAGCTGCAGCAGACGCCACGTGGAAAAATACCAGGGCAGGACTCTTTATGAATCTGACCCATGTAGCAGCATATCTTTTATTTTCTATATTTCCTTCCTAGTTCTGCAAAAATTCTCCACAGAAGGAAAGAAAATAAACTCTGTTGGATTTTTTACTGAGGCATGGAAACCAGACATATGTATTAAACAATTGAAGGGTAAAGTGTATTTCTCACCCAGAACCATGAAAGCAAAAATCAAACACTGTGAAAGAGTGAACATCAGCAAGCTATGTTATTACCATTTTTCTAGAATTTTATGAGTGTCTTTCATGCTGATTTCAAACTGTTTACTCCTAGCTTGACATAAGCGAAAATCTGTGAATGAATCAATGACCACCAACTTTTGATGTGTTTGTATATGTGTGTGTATATATGAGTGTGTACAGCCACATACCTTCAGGACACTCTTATGAATGCAGAATCCAGGGTAGAATTTTTGATACAAATATCTTTTTAAGAATATGTCAAGAGTACAATGAACAGTGTGTCTGCTTTCTGAGTATCATTTCCAATCATTCAGTTCATCAAGTTATAATCTGCCATATTATGAAATATTCAAAAGTGTTAGGACATGACAGAGTCTCAGTCTTTCCTGCGTGTATTTACATACTTTTAGAGACAGTCTATATATAAAACAGATCCAACTTTTGACAAACCTACACATGATATTAAAAAGCAGAGACATCACTTTGCCGACAAAGGTCTGCATAGTCAAAGCTATGGTTTTTCCAGTAGTTATGTACGATATGAGATTTGGACCATAAAAAAAGCTAAGCACCAAAGAATTGATGCTTTTGAACTATGGTGCTGGAGAAGACTCTTGAGAGTCCCTTGGGCAGCAAGCAGATCAAAGCAGTCAATCCTAAAGGAAATCGACCCTGAATATTCATTTGAAGGACTGAGGCTGAAGCTGAAGCTCCAAGACTTTGGCCACCTGATGCAAACAGCTGACTCATTGGAAAAGACCCTGAGGCTGGGAAAGATTGAGGACAAGAGGAGAAGAGGGCAACAGAGGATGAGATGGTTGGATGGCATCACTGATTCAATGGACATGAGTTTGAGCAATCCAGGAGATATTGAACGACAGGGAAGCCTGGCCTGCTCCAGTCCATGGGGTGGTAAAGAGTTGGACACGACTTAGCAATTGAACAACAATTTTTGAAGTCTCTTCTGCTTCAACAGTAAATTATATGCTGTAGGCCACTTTTCTGTTCTATTAAAAAAAAAACAAGAAGGGAAGTTCTCAGATACACTGGACACCGAATCAGAGGATTCTGGTCTTGCTGTTGGAGTGGGGAAATGATATGCACGAAGGAGAAAAGGGAGGAGTGAGTCAAGCGTGAGGGACTCCAGAGGCCAAGTCTCCTCCACCTTCCGTATTAGAGATGGTGGGCAAGAGCCTCAGCAGCCACTTGCAAAACCCCGGAGGAAGAAGCAGGGGCAGGAAGAGAAGTTTGTTCACAGGATTCCAACCAGGAAGCCAGTCCACAGCCCCAGTGTAGACACAAGCTCTGCCTGGGCATGAAACAGTTCTTGTTCTGCATGCCCATGAAACAGCCGTCGACTGTTATTTCATATGGAGCTGCAAGGCTGAAGCCTGCTGAACCCTAGATACAACTGCTCCCAACACAAATGTGACGACGACTGTATACAAGGGAAGGCGCCGGAAGCCGTTTGTTAGATGCAAAGATAAGCATCACACTGGATATATCAACCTTACGTCACCATGTGTGGACACGCTTCCAGAAGGTGCTCCTGGGGATCCTAGTGAAGTGATGCCACTGCATCCAATGGGATTCCTGTATTCACATCAAACCAACGGCTTATGGTGACTTCCGCTGTACACATCCAGTGCCACATTTGTGTTGGGGTCTTCAGTATGCAGGGGCAAGTAGGGTTCAGCTAGGGCTTCCCTGGCGGCTCAGCTGGTAAAGAATCCGCCTGCAATGCAGGAGACCCTGGTTCGATTCCTGCGTCGGGAAGATCCCCTGGAGAAGGGAAAGGCTACCCACTCGTCTTCTTGGGCTTCCCTGCTGGCTCAGCTGGTAAAGAATCTGCCTGCAACGCAAGACCTTGGTTCGATTCCTGGGTTGGAAAGAGCCCCTGGAGAAGGGACAGGCTACCCACTCCAGTATCCTGGCCTGGAGAATTCCAGAGGTGGACACGACTGAGCGACTTTCACTTTCACTTTCAGGACCTTCCCTGTTGGCTAAGACTCCACCCTTGCAATGCAGAGGACCGGGGTTTGATGCTCGATCAGGGAACTAGATCACACATGTCACAAGTAACACCCAGCACAGACGAATAAAGGAAAAAAAGAAATGTGAAGAAAAGAAGCCGCTTCTGTTCTGTGCTCTCGCAGACTGCATATCTCATAACATCACATGTTCCAAAGAACACATGTGCACAGCGGGTGCTTGCCACCAACCCACCCACATGTGTCGTCTCATCTGGCCCTTCCTTCCCATCAGCAAGGGAAGAGGATCCCAAGGGCCTCCCGGGATCCAGGAGTGTTTCAGGCTATCTGAAACTGTGCACCTCAACTTCTCTCTCATTAATGAGTTGAGTAATAAGTTACAATAAGTTTTTCTCCCAAAGATTGATTCTCGTGTCTGCGAGATGCGAGATGCGAAGAACTGACTCATTGGAAGGGACCCTGATGCTGAGAAAGATGGAAGGCAAGAGGAGAAGGGGATGACAGAGGATGAGACGGTTGCAATAAAAACAACCTGGGTGGCTGTGATTTTAAAAAAAGCAAGTACCTGACTCGGTGATATGGTTTATTTATTTCAATAAATATTTTTAAAGTGATGGGGAAACTCAGCTTTACCCTGAGTCATTTAAACCATCTTCAAGTCAAGATTTCACTTAATACCTCCCTCTGATCATTTTGTTGTTCTTTACTCAGCTGTATCTGAATGTTTTGTGACTGCATGGACTGAAGCACGCCAGGCTTCCCTGTTCTTCACTGTATCCCGCAGTTTGCTTAAATTCATGTCCATCGAGTCGGTGATGCCATCCAACCATCTCATCCTCTGTCATCCCCTTCTCCTCTTGCCTTCCATCTTTCTCAGCATCAGGGTCCCTTCCAATGAGTTGGTTCTTCGCATCACGTGGCCAGAGTATTGGAGCTTCACCTTCAGCATCAGTCCTTCCAGTGAATCTTCAGGAATATTCAGGATGTGCCCATCACTGCATGTATTAACAGTCTTGGCCACCTGGCAGTGGGTACCACTGCGGGAGGAGGGGTGAGCTGGGGGTAGAACCAGAAAGTAAATTTCTTGTTGAAAACAAGAAATCACGAGCTTGAAGTTAAATCAAGGGAACGGAAGGACACACGTTCCCTCACTGTGACAGAAATGAACAGCCCATGCCGTCATCATTCAATAATGTGCCAGAGCAAAATTTTCTTACGACTAAATTCCCGTTCATGAGCAACCTGTTGCATTTTTCAGGAAAGAAATAGACAAAATAGCATTAAGATACATTTCCCTTCATTTCCCACACGTGTATAATAAAAACTTCAAAAATAGTTTGAAATACCACTGCTATAAAAGGTGATAACAGTAACGACGGGGGAAAAAAATCTACATTCTCAAAATTCTCCTAAACTTTTATTAGCAATTGGGGAAGCAAAAGTGGAAAACGGAGGATATCAATTTATCCATTTAATCTATTAAATGATATCTATTTAATCTGAGTAAACTCATTCTGGGCTTCCCTGGTGGCTCAGATGATAAAGCGTCTGCCTGCAATTTGGGAGACCAGGTTCAATCCCCAGGTTGGGAAGATCCCATGGAGGAGAAAATGGCAACCTACTCCAGTTTTCTTGCCTGGAAAATTCCATGGACGGAGGAGCCTGGTAGGCTACAGTCCATGGGGTTGCAAAGAGTTGGACATGACTGAGTGACTTCCCTTTCTTTCTAAACTCGTTTTACCACACTGGGTGTAAATATGATAGAGGGTAGAGTGACACGTATACGGTTTACACCACAGAACAAATTAGCTGGACACGACTGAGCGACTGAATGAACTGAGTACAAATTTTAGCTAAAGGGCAAGATATATGAGTTAGAGGATTTTTTCATTTTTTTTGCTTATCTCTATAAATCTCTTTATTTTTCTTTAAAAAATTTGTTTTTGATGTAGACCATTTTCAAAGTCTTTATTGAATGTATTACAACTTTGCTTCTGTTGTTTACATTTTCTTTTGGCCTCGAGATACATGTGGTCATAGCTCTCCAACCAGGAATTGAAACCACACCGTCTACAATGGAAGGCAAAGTCTGAACCACTGGATTGCCTGGTAAGTCTTTCTATAAATCTTTCAGATAAGCAATGCTGCGTTATAAGATCCTTTGTTCTGAAAATTCAGCCTAGGATGTTATGACCATGTAGAAGACAAGAAAAGAATATTTCAGGGATCTACCCTAAGAATTGCTGAGACTTTTCACAGCGCTGTCTTTAAGAATTCAGATGCCTGGTATTAAGATAATGGTTACTGCAAGTCCCATCAAACACGAAGCTGCTATGGAATGAAAACTTCTGTTCCATAACTGAAGATAAACTGCCCAAGTTTAAAAAAGATGAAACCAAAGAAAGTCACTGAAAACTCTATTTCTAGTGCATGTAGGTACACACACACAGACACACACACAGACACACACACACACATTTAGGTGAACTGCTCACACATAGCTGGCATTTAGAAGGGTATACTGTGAACTTTTCATACCATCAAGTTATGGCAGATATACTATATTAGGCGACCAGGGAGAACTTGACTGGGAAAATTCCGAATTTCACCCTCAAGTCCAAAGACCGAAATTAATCTGTACACATATTTTCATTACAATGACACAAAAGCCTGATTTAACTTAACCCTTACTATCAAATGATCAAATCCATCATTGTCTCTCAACATTATATTTTAAAAATAAGTTCGACAAACTCTCTTTGAATCTTTTTAAATGGTTGGATTTAAATATCATGCTATTTTAGGACTCTGAGCCTATGGAATCTTCACATAAATTGCTGGAAAAAGAGAGAGAGAGTACAGAAAGATAAGAAAATGAAAAATAAGTCCACTGAACTATGCATAACAAATATCATACTAAAGGAACTTGAACATTTGGGGATAGCTAGAATCGTATATACATACACAGGAGTGCCAGGTGACTCACTGTAGAGAATCCATTTACGAGTGCAGGAGACAGAGGAGATGTAACGCACACAAGTTCCATCCCTGGGTCGGGAAGATGCCCTGGAGGAGGGCACAGCAACCCACCGCAGTACCCTTGCCTGGAGAGTCCCATGGTCAGAGGAGCCTGGCGAGCGACAGTCCATGAAGTCACAGAGTCAGACACGACTGAGCGCGGTACTGTAAAGTACAAAACACAGACACACACACACATATTGGATACACACAGACACACACACACATATATGTATGTGTAACCATGTCATAGAAACATACGGAAATACAATGTGTTCAGTCGCTCAGTCGTGTCCGACTCTTTGTGATCCCATGGACTGTAGCCCACCAGGCTCCTCCGTCCACGGGATTCTCCAGGCAATAATACTGGAGTGGGTTGCCATTCTCTTCTCCAGGGGATCTTCCCGACCCAGGGGTTGAATCTCCCACATTGCAGGCAGATTATTTCACAAACTAAGCCACCACGGGAAGCCCCGTTACTTGACTAATCACGGTAATTTCTTCCATTCCTAACCGTTAATGGTTTTGTTTTACTTTCTTCTCAAGTACAAATCTTCTCTATGTCCCTGTGTTACATGCTAGGAGCCTGGAATTGCACGAGAAATACTCACATTTATGATATTCAGATATTAAACTGATCTGTCAGAACTCAGTGACATGAGAAAATATGTCTGCTAATTTGAACACTCCCCTTCTCTGGCATATTTTAACAGTGTAAAAAAAAAAATCCTAATTCCTACACATAATAGGTATAGTGTCTTTTAAACAACTTTCATCTTCCTGAAGTCAATACACGGACTACAAGGAGATCCAACCAGTCCATCCTAAAGGAAATCAACCCTGGATATTCATTGGAAGGGCTGATGCTGAAGTTGAAACTCCAATCCTTTGGCCACCTGATGCAGAGAACCAACTCATTGAAAAAGACCTTGATGCTGGGCAATATTGAAGGCGGGAGGAGAAGGGGACAACAGAGGATGAGATGGTTGGATGACATCACCGACTCAATGGACCTGATTTTCGAGCAAACTCTGGGAGATAGGGGAAGACAGAGGAGAACCGGTGAGCTGCCGTCCATGGGGTCACAAAGAGTCAGACATGACTTAGAGGCTGAACAACAACAAAAGCATCCATCTTCCTACGGTGAATGCACAGAACAATAATTTCTGCTTAGTAGAGACTTGAGTATGCAGTTTTATGTAAAACAAAGCATGCATTCAACTCCATTATGACCTCGCTCCTATCTGAACGATCCCCGTCTAATGTTATAGACTGGGCTGGTTTCTTATACAATTAGCACGTCTCAAAACACACACACCCGGGGGTCCAAAATGCCACGGATGTCTGCATCTAAAACAGAGGTGTAAATAACCTGTCATTTCAACACACTTTTGCCAAGGAACATGATTAACTGCGGAGGATTTCTGAAGATAGGAAACATCTAATCAGACTTTCATGACATTTTTGGAGACCAACATGATCTAAATAGAGTTCCTTCACATTTACTGAGTCTAATATTCTGTAGTCAGTTTGTCAGAGGAAATAATTAGCCACCAAAAAGCCAAAAAAACAAAAACAAAAACAAAACCCCACCCCAAACCATGTGAGCTAAGAAGCAACACTTTCATTTTCTAATGAAAGACTAATTCCAACCTATTACATGCTTTTCGCTATTGAAAAATATGGAAGTTCTTAAAATGTGTGCTTTTTAAATGTCCAAATTCCTTACTTGTCTAATTGTAATCAACATTATAAATGTATTAATCAAAATGTTATATATTATAAAACCTAAATTGGCGAAATACCTATGTTAAAGAGGCAGCCAATTATTTTTAAAATAACCTTTGTTCTCTATTAAAACCTCTGAGTCAACAATATGTTTATCTGCAGCCACCTGATTTGATTTGCCAGATTTCTTTAGGTCTTCCTAAATACTTGCACTATCAATTTTTGTGTGTTACAATCATTCTCTACCCAGTCACTCATTTTTTAGAAACATTTACCTGAGATTCCATCTGCTTCTTATGCTTCTGCTGCTGCTGAGTCGCTTCAGTCGTGTCCGACTCTGTGCGACCCCACAGACGGCAGCCCACCAAGCACCCCCGTCCCTGGGATTCTCCAGGCAAGAACACTGGAGTGGGTTGCCATTTCCTTCTCAATGCATAAAAGTGAAAATTGAAAGTGAAGTCGCTCAGTCGTGTCTGACTCCCAGCAACCCTATGGACTGCAGCCCACCAGGCTCCCCAATCCCTGGGATTCTCCAGGCAAGAGTACTGGAGTGGGTTGCCATTTCCTTCTCCATCTGCTTCTTATAATGACTTATTATTACTTGCTCCAGGATTCCTGCCCAGAGAAGCCCATGGACAGAGGAGCCTGGCAGGCTACAGTCCATGGGGTCTCAAGAGTCTGACTTAGCGACTAAACTTCTACTATTGAGAGTTGGGAAGTGGCTGGTGGTTCTGAGTACTTAACTGTGAGCAAGCGCCAGTGATAAAGCTGTTCTGTTTGGCAGCTTGTGTGCCTGGTAAGTGTGAGAAACCACGTCGGACAGATTCAAGCTGGTCCTCAGTGGACAAGAGTGCTGGTCCTTTTCTTCAGGAGTTTGTCTCCAAGAATGCCGATTCATCCCGACTCTTGCTGTTGTTCATTTGTGCATTTTCCCACCTAGATGAATCCATTTTCATGGACAAAGTCTGTAGACTAGCTTGCAGGCATGTGTACTAAGCTGCTTCAGGCGTGTCCGACTCTCTGTGACCCCACGGACTGTAGCCCACCAGGCTCCTCTGTTCATGGGATTCTCCAGGCAAGAATCCTGGAGTAGGTTGCCATTTCCTCCTCCAGGGGATCTTCCCGACCCAAGAACAGAACCCAAGTCTCTTATGTCTCCTGTATCGGCAGGCAGGTTCTTTGCCACTAGCAGCTCCTGGGAAGCCCAGATTAGCTTACGCATACCCAATGGAGACTATACATTAGCTTATGCATATCCAGTGAAGACTGCAGACTAGCTTTCCCGAACCCAAGAGAGGCCACAGGCTAGCTTACTCACACACAGTACAGTGTATAGAGCAGCTCGCGTGTTCAGTTGCTTCAGTCGTGTCTGACTCTTTGAGACCCCACGGACTGTAGCCCCCCAGGTTCCTCTGTCCATGGGATTCTCCAGACAAGGATACTGGAGTGGGTTGCCATGCCCTCCTCCAGGGGATCTTCCCAACACAGGGATCAAACCCTCATCTCCTGCATTGGCAGGCAGATTTTTTACCACTAAGTCACCTGGGAAGCCCTTCCTTCAGGGAAGGAGTTCCTAACCACGGGGATCCAATGTGTGTTGATTTGAGGTAGAGCTGATGCAGTGATAATAGCAATAAAGTGCGCAGTAAGTATAATATGCTGGAATCACCCTGAAACCATCCTCACCCTGGTCTGTGGAAAAACTGTCATCTTCTAAACTGGCCCCTGGTACCGAAAACTTTGAGGACCAATACTTCAGGGTGAGCCCAGCAGAGAAGCAGAGAAGACAGCTACTGAGGCAACTAGGGGGCAGAGAAGTGGCAAAATTTCCTTTTCAGTCACCTACTGCACCTTAGCAATTAGCATACTGTTAAAATAAAAGAGTTCTTTCAGTTCAGTCGCTCAGTCGTGTCCGACTCTTTGCGACTCCATGGACTGCAGCACGCCAGGCCTCCCTGTCCATCGCCAACTCCCAGAGTTTACTCAAACTGATGTCCATTGAGTGGGTGATGCCATCCAGCCATCTCATCCTCTGTTGTCCCCTTCTCCTCCTGCCCTCAATCTCTCCCACATCAGGGACTTTTCCAATGAGTTGGTTCTAGTGACACACTAAACTATAGTGGGAGAAATTCCATGAGGCCATTCATAATTCTGATGTTTCGCATGTATAATTTGCTAGCTATATAGCACATCAGTCATCTAGCTGCTTGAAGTCTACAAAAGTAAAGTAAAATTTACTGAATGGACACAGGTTAGGAAGTCCCATCACCATTGTTTGTTGACAGACACAGAAAGACTCAAGTAAGGGCTTAATTAACATATGCTAAAGGCACTTCCCTGGTGATCCAGTGGTTAAGAAGTCGCCTTCCAATGCAAGAGATGCAAGTTCAGTCCCTGGTTGTCAAAATAAAAATCCCACATGCCTCAAGGCAACTAAGCCCAGGCATGGCAACTAAGACTCAAAGCACCCTAATAAATATTTTAAATACATCTATATCTATATCTATATTGGGCTTCCCTGGTGGCTCAGAGGTTAAAGCATCTGCCTGCAAGGTGGGAGACCGGGGTTCAATCCCTGGGTCAGGAAGATCCCCTGGAGAAGGAAATGGCAACCCACTCCAGTATTCTTGCCTGGAGAATCCCATGGACGGAGGAGCCTGGTAGGTTACAGTCCACGGGGTCGCAAAGAGTCGGACACAACTGAGCGACTTCACTTTCATATCAAAATGTGTTAGTCGCTCAGTCATGTTTGACTCTTTGCAACCTCATGGACAGTAGCCCGCCAGGTTCCTCTGTCCATGGAATTATCCAGACAAGAATACCGGACTGGGTAACCATTCCCTTTTCCTGGGCATCTTCCTGACCCAAGGATAGAACCCAGGTCACCTGCACTGGGGGTGGATTCTTTACTGTCTGAGCCACCAGGGAAGCCCATATCTATAGACAGACAGATAATTGATAGAGAGATAGATGTACGTATGTATACGTATGGCTAAAGAAAAGCGATCGCTAGAAAAAAAATATGATTTTGAGTTCTCTGGACGTTCCCTCTGAAGGCTGGTGATTTGGGACCTCCCTTCAGTACCTTTGTTATCTGTTTGTAAATCTGAGTTAATGCAATGATCGGAGAAGGAATTCCTGTGTCATCTGGCAGACGACCAGTCATGCCTCTCTGCTCTGTTAAGACTTATGAATCTGCCAGGCATTGATTCATCACTGTGAAATTCTGCTGCATCTCTGGAAATTAACTCTGCAGAGAATCGAAAGGGAAATTCGTGGCGTTGGCACACGCGTCCAAAGGTCCTCTTCAGTTGTTTCACTGACTCTGCAGGACGCAGGGGTGGGGAAGATGAACAGGCATCCCTTGGCTTACATGCCTTCACTCTTGAGTGGGTGAAGGTGTTCACTAGCAATTTTCCCATATGCACTGGCCCTCAGCGTTCTGGGCTGTGCGTTCAGGAAACACACGTGCATGTTCAGAGTGGGCTAGTTGAGAGCCTTGCTGCTTATCCATCCCTGGGGACCTAGGCATGTGTGGTGGCACGCAAGTTACATCCCTCAAGGCAAGATTCTGCCTTCTATAGGTCTCTGCAATTCAGGACATCTGCTTCCATCAAGATCCCCTGAGTCGGAGGGGCAGAGGGGGCCTTCCCTAGTGGTCCAGGGGTTGGGAGTCTGGCAACATGGGGACAGTGGACCCATTCATCGTCTGGGAAGATTTCACAGGCCACAGGGCGGCTGAGGCCATGCTTGACAACTACCCTGTTGTGCTTCATAACAGGAGACGACATCACAGTGAGAAGGCCACGCACTGCAACTAGACAAACCCTGTGTGCAGCAGTGAAGAGCCAGCACACTCAAAAATAGCTTTAAATTAAAAAAAAAACAACTGAGTTGGTGGTTCAGGGGTTAAGACTCCAAGCTCCCAATGCAGGGGCCTGGGATTCGATCCTTGGTCAGGGAACTATATCCCACATACCACAACTAAGAGTTCACAATCCACAACTAAAAGCAAGCACCTTGAACTGTGGTGCTGGAGAAGACTCCTGAGAGGCCCTTGGACTGCAAGGAGATCCAACCAGTCCATTCTAAAGGAGATCAGTCCTGAATATTCATTGGAAAGACTGATGCTGAAGCTGAAGCCCCAATCCTTTGGCCACCTGATGCGAAGAACTGACTTCCTGTGAAAGACCCTGATGCTGGGAAAAATTGAAGGCAAGAGAAGGGAATGACAAAGGATGAGATGGTGGGATGGCATCACCGACTCAATGGACATGAGTTTGAGCAAGCTCTGGGAGACAGTGAAAGACAGGGAAGCCTTGCAAGCTGTAGTCCATGGGGTTGCAGAGTTAGACACGACTGAGCGACTGAACAGCTATAAGCTATGAACTCACTTGCAGATGCAAACCTCTTAAACACAGCTCTCACAGTTCATCCTGAAATCATGCTGAAATTTGAAATGGGGCCACTTTCTTCAAAACCAGGCCTCTATATTTGAGGTGATTTCACACTTTTGAATGGTAATGGAGAGTAGGCTGCCTCCCTGGAGAAGTCATCGCCTCTGAGCTCTGTAGCTGGATATATAAGTGTACCCCAAGGAATCTAGAACTCAATGAACAGGAACTTAGGCAAATGCTGGGAGACAGTGGAGAACAGGGAAGCCTGGCATGCTGCAGTCCAAGGGGTGGAAAAGAGTCGGACACGACTTGGCGACTCAACAGCAACAACAGTTCAGCTCAGTCGCTCAGTCGTGTCCAACTCCCTGCGACCCCATGGACTGCAGCACGCAAGGCTTCCCTGTCCATCACCAACTCCCAGAGTTTGCTCAAACTCATGCCCATTGAATCGGTGATGCTATCCAATCATCTCATCTTCTGTCGTCCCCTTCTCCTCCTGCCTTCAATCTTTCCCAGCATCAGGGTCTTTTCAACTGAGTCAGACTGCCCAGAAACTCAAAACCAAAGCACATTTCAGAGTCCTGATCTGTTTCTAAAAGAAAGAACAATGTAAGTGCTTTTCTTTTTTTGCTCAAAATATCATGTTGGTTCTATTTCATTAGCGTTTTTCCAACCCACTAATGCAGGGCTGTTTCATACTGTCTTGCTTATGTCAGACACCTGCACACATTCTCCTCTAGCCTTTTAGCAGAGCAAAGATTCAGAAATGCTGAGGTCTATTAAAGCGATGTTAAGGTGGCAGATGCTAACCCTGATACTTTGCTGAAATGTTTTCTTTGGAATCTGAGATCCATTGTTCAGCATTCTCTGTCAGAGACAACGAAATAACATCTACTTTGTTTGCAAAAGAAGAAAAAAGTGTTGCTTTTCTGTGAAATAATTTCCAATTATTGGTAGTTTTCCTTTAAATGTCAAGAAGAAGAAAGACTGGGAGACCATATACTACAACATGTAAGCTCTGAAAAAAAGAAAAAAAAAAAAAACAGATTTCTGTTAAAAAAAAATTTTTTTTTTCTTTTCACTTGTCTATATTTTCTGCATTTCTCCTAATGGATAAACTACTTTTATCACTGTGATCATTTACCATGTATTTAAGGTGGTCATGCCATAGTTATTAGAGTTTTTAAAAGTGAAAGTGTTAGTTACTCAGTTGTGTGTGACTCTTTGCAACCTCAGGGACTGCGGCCCACCAGGCTCCTCTGTCCAGGGGATTTCTCCAGGCAAGCAGACTCGAGTGGGTTGCCATGCCCTCCTTCAGAGGATCTTCCCAACCCAGGGATCAAACCGGAACCTCCCACCTTGCAGGCAGATTCTTTGCCAGCTTAGCTGCCAGGGAAGCCCTTGTGTGACTCCAAAAGTCATCAGTGATTTAGGAGCACCGGCAAGCATCCGATCGAATTCGTGTGATTGATAACCTACCTGAGCAAGGCTCTGCACGGTCTCTTTACTCCAGAAGTGCGCACGTTTAGCTTCCAAGGAGACATCCCAATACCGCCCATGCTTCTTCTCACCCCTTGAGCCTCGGACCCTCAGGGTGAATTTCTTTCCTTTTTTTTTAAAAAATGGGACCCATTTTCAAAGAGAGGCACCCTCTACATCACAGACACTGTGATTCATTACTTTTCTGCATAGCTCATCAGAATGCTGCACTAATTTTGTTCCCAATAAACTGCTGCTCCCGGATTTTCAGGCTTCTATGAGCAGCAAGCCGTCTTAATAATAATAACTGTAATTTATTGGGTAGTTAAATATATGCCAGGTGCTCTGCGAAGCATCCTGAATATACCACTGGATTTAATTCTCGAAGCAACCTTCTTATGGAAGTAATATTAATAGCCTCGTTTTTTTTTTATGAGAAAGCTGATGCTTAGAGAATTTGAGAATCGTATCTACCTTCCCCAAACCAATAAGCGATCGTGCCCAGAATTAAACACGGGGCTCCTTTGCTGTGGAGCGAGGCAAGCCACACTGCCACGTGACTCAACAGCAGTGTCCACTTTATTGCTTTATCTTTCAGGCAAAAATGTAAACCCAGGTTTCCCTGCAGTTTTGATTATGCAGGCAATTTCTTGGTGTTCTAAAGGGCATTTGATGATATCTGGAAGACTTTCCCTTTTTTTAGAATTTTTTATTTTTCTGATGTGGGCCATTGTTTTAAGTCTTTATTGCATTTGTTATAATATTGCTTCTGTTTTATGTTTTCCTGTTTTGACCATGAGGCATGTGAGATCTTAACTCCCCAACCAGGGAATAAAGCTGCACGTCCTGTAGTGGAACCAGTGAACCAGGGAAGTTGCTCAGTCGTGTCTGACTCTTTGCGACTCCATGGACTGTAGCCTACCAGGCTCCTCCATCCGCGGAATTTTCCAGGCAAGAATACTGGAGTGGGCTGCTCTTTCCTTCTCCAGGAGATCTTCCCCACCCAGGGATCGAACCCGGGTCTCCCACAATGCAGGTGGATTCTTTTACCAGCTGAGCCACCTGTGAGGGAAGGTGGTATCTTAAAAAACCAGGGAAGTCCTCCTCCTTTATGAGTTGATTTCATCCACAAGGCACCAGGATGAAGCAGTAGCAACATGCCTCAGAAGTGATAACCTTTCAACCCACTTTTCATCTCGGTGACAAAGCAGTTAACCTCACAATGGTATGACGAAGTGATAAAACTTGGCCCTTTTGGTATTAACATAATTGCTATAATTATTAACATGTTATGTTAATAAATGAGGGATCGAGGGTGTTATACTAACTTATAATTACTTAAATTTATGAATTTAAACCTAAAATGGACTGATCGCATGCACACACGCACAGCAAATTAACACCAACATACTATATTCTCAGTGCGCTGACTTCAAAGTCTTGCCAATCAGACAAGGACATGCTGGAAAAAAGACCAGTTATCTACTACTGCCATAAAGTCACGTAACAAATATCCCTAAGCTCAATGGCTTCAAAGAAAGTATGCTGGAAACCTCCATGGCGGCCCAGAGGCAAAGATGTTCCCTTTCAATGCAGGGGATGTAGGTTCAACTTCTGGTCAGGGAGGTAAGATCCTATATGCCCTGTGGCCCAAAAACCGAATCACAAAACGGAAGCAACGTCATAGCAAATTCAATACAGACTTTGAAAATGGTCCACATCAAATGCATAAATGGATACAAAAATGAACTGCAGTGACTTAGCTCAGGAGGCAGACGGGTGGACATTTAAACTGTGTTCCACTGGGTGGCTCTTTGCTGTCTGCTGAGTTCACTTACAGGGTCTGCATTGGTGTGGTGTGACCCAACGAACATCGCCATAGATGTCTTAATTCCAACAAGCTGGCTCAGGCACACACTCGCTGGCATCAGTGGGAACAAACAAAACAGTTCGAGTTCTTTCAAAACCTCTACATGCGTGCTAAGCTCCTTCAGTCATATCCGGCTCTTTGTGACCCCATAGCCAGCCAGGCTCCTCTGTCCTTGGGATTCTCCAGGCAAGCATACCGGAGTGGGTTGCCATGCCCTCCTCCAGGGGATCTGTCCAACCCAGGAATCGAACCTGCTATCTCCTGTGTCTTCTACACTGGCAGGTGGGTTCTTTACCAGCAGTGCCACCTGGGAAGCCCCTTCAAAATATCTACTTGTGTTACAAATGTTTACACACCCACTGGCTCAAGTGAGTGAAGCGGGGGGAGCTCAGTACCAAGGGGGTACAGAACTCTGCCCAATACAGTGCTCAGAGATGTGGTGAAGGCTGTGGTTGGCACAAGGACTGAGGGCTCAGGGCGCGCATGCAATCTCTATTCTTCAAGGAACAGCTGGCTACGGTGCAAAGTAATTGTTAGAAAGAGCTCAGTGACAGCTACAGACACCCTGCAAAAGGCTGTTCCGGGCAAACCCTCCTCATGGTTTAATTACACAAGAGGGCATGCTACGCGGGGCAGATCTCATATCTAATTCATCCCAGCGGCCACCAGGGGATACTGTGAGGCTCAAAACGGGAACCACTGAAGAACAATAGACTTAAGCCTTTTCATCTGTAACAATGCACACTGACCCAAACACAAACGGTATCTCCTGGCTCTAAGGTACAGGACTGAGACGTCTCAAATAAATAACTGCACACCCTGTTAGACGGCTCCCATTTCCTGAGATCAAGACTCATGATCAAAACTGGGTGTGTGAGCAAAACTGGGATGGACTCTCCTTTTTTGAGAATCATGCTACAGAAGATTTTTCTTTCAATAAACAGCAGAACATCAACTCCGTGGCTCTCAGATTAATTCCATGAAAGGCACGAATTCTAGGACAAACTGGGCAATGCTGAATGTAGTATGCAGCTTCCTACAAAAACACAACTGGAATTAAGCGTCTCTCAGTGGCATGGTATCCCGTATAATCTTTATATTTTCCAAGTCGTGCCTTTACCAAATATGTCCCCAGAAAATTACTCCATTCACATGACTCTAACTCCCTTTGATTATTCATTAAGTATCTGATTTTAGAATCAGACATATAATTTTTTTTTTTACTTTCTTTTACATAGCTACTATATAAATTGCTCATGAGACAAATCCCTCTTAAAATCTGACATCAGGAGAAAACTTACCTGATTAACTTGTTTGCTTCCTTTATCCGATTAAAAAAAGAGAGAGAGAGATAATTGTGAGCCTTATCTGCCTGCAAAAAGCACAGAGCAAGTATAAGCACATAATTGCAGTTTCTACGTTAACTGAGGGTTGAATCAGTGTTGTTATCTTTAATCAGACACTGCCGACATTAATTTTGTAATGAACTCTTTGGGAGTGTGGGGAGGGGGGTATAGATAATCTTAGTTACCTAGAGCTACAGAGGCATCTATTCCAAACGTAATGGCTACCTATGGAGAATGGAATGGAAGTTCCTTTAAAAAGGATAAGTGGGGTGACCGTATGACACAGCAGTTCTATCCCTGGGCACACATCCGGAGAAAAACATGGTCCAGAAGGATCCATGCACCCCAGCGTTCACTGCAACACTATTCACAATACCCAAGCCGTGGAAGCAACCTAAATGTCCACCAGCAGATGAATGGATAAAGACATATACAGAATGGAACACTCCTCAGCCATCAAAAAGAAGGAAATCGTGTCATTTGTAGCAACGTGGATGGACGTACTAGAGATTGTCATACTGAGTTAAGTCAGTCAGACAGAGAAGGAGAAATATCTATGATATCATGTATGCAGAGTCTAACAAGAAATGATACAAATGAATTTAGTTACAAAAGAGACACAGAATCACAGACATAACGAATGAACTTACAGTTGCTGGTGGGGAAGGGCAGTCAGGAGGTCTGGGATGGACATGGACACGCTGCTGTATTTAACACGGAGAACCAGCAAGGACCTGCTGGACAGCACAGGGAACTCTGCTCAATCCTCTGTAATAACCTTATGGTCACCAGGGGTAAGGATGGGGGAAGGGATAGTCAGGGAGTCTGGGATGGACGTGGACACTCTGCTGTATTGAACATGGAGAACCAGCAAGGACCTGCTGGACAGCACAGGGAACTCTCCTCATTACCCTGTAATCACCTTATGGTTCCCAGGGCAAGGATGGAGGAAGGGATAGTCAGGGAGTCTGGGATGGACATAGACACACTGCTGTATTTAACATGGAGAACCAGCAAGGACCTGCTGTCCAGCACAGGGAACTCTGCTCATTACCCTGTAATAACCTTATGGTCACCAGGGGGAAAGATGGGGGAAGGGATAGTCAGGGAGCCTGGGATGGACATGGACACACTGCTGTGTTTAACACGGAGAACCAGCAAGGACCTGCTGGACAGCACAGGGAACTCTGCTCACTGTCACGTGGCAGCCTGGATGGGAGGGGAGTTTGCAGGAGAAGGAGCTTCCCTGGTGGCTCAGATGGTAAAGTGTCTGCCTGCAATATGGGACACTTGAGTTTGATCCCTGGGTTGGGAAGATCTCCTGGAGAAGGAAATGGCAACCCACTCCAGTATTCCTGCCTGCAGAATCCCAGGGACGGAGGAGCCTGGTAGGCTACAGTCCATGGGGTTGCAAAGAGTTGGACATGACTGAGCAACTTCACTTCACTTCACTTAATACATATGCGTGAGTCCCTTCACTGTCCACTTGAAACTATGACAACACCGTTAACCGGCTGTTTCCCAATATGCAATGAAAAGCCTTAAAAATACATAACTTTTAGAAAATGTAATGGCTCAGAAACAGCAGTTGATTTCTCATGATGCTGCGGTGTTGATCGTCTAGGCAGGTCTTGGCGGAGACGGCTCACCTCTGTGGTTTGTGGCATCTCTGGACTCACAGCTGAGCCGGGTAAGGTAGCTCTGCCCTTTGTGCTGTGCTTATGGTCTCCCTTCATTAAGGAGGCTAACCTAGGGCTGTACACATCACAGCAGGGTCAAAGACAGCAGAAGCAGAAGCTACAGGGCTCCAAGAAGTCCCGCCTTAGATTTTTAACACCCTTAACGTTGTTGCAATTCTCTGGCTGAAAAGCAAACCAGGAGGCCAGTCCCTGCAGAAGACAGAGAAGGAAAGAGCCTCGCTCTCTTGGGAACTTCAAAAAACGTGTGACCATCTTCAATGTTAAAACGCAGGTGATTCACCCCTACAGGCAGCGACTGGCACAAACCCACAGACTTCTGCTGCAATAAAATGCTTGGTATCCATCCACTTAAGGCAAATGAAAAGCCAAATCCCGTCTTTGGCAGATCAAATAGAAATAAAAATAACTCATGTATATTTCAAGTGAATACAAGATTCATCAATTAAGGCAACATTGGAGATTTCACAGTATAAATGAATTACAGAGTCGATGAAACAATTTAATTGCAATGTATTGACACAACATATGACATCCTCTCAAAATACTTAAAAGAGTGAACTGAATTATAGCTTTCCTAGGATTTTAAAACAAGGTTTTGATCTCGTTTCCCCTAATACTTAATATTTCCATTAATACTACACAAATGTTAAAATAAATATGAACTTTCTGTGTGTCTAGTTCCAAGTTGTCTACAAAATGCAGCAGGGGCTTGCCTAAGAAAACATTTTTTAAAAAAAATTAAAAAACTAGCTCCAAGTCACTGAACCCCAGGAGCTCCAATCTAGGGAAACACAGTCAGGTCTCAAAATAAAGAGTCAAAAAATTAAAACGAACAAATTCAGCCACTGGAACTTAGAGAAAAGGACAATATCATTCTATGGGCTTACTTCTTATTTGCTGTGCATTTCCAGGATCTCTTAAATTTTTCACTGAAGGATAAAAACTAACGTCTCCTTCTGTGTATCGTAGATCTACACAATCATCTCAAAGACAAGTAAGAGGTGTCACAAAGGCAACTTTGAAAGCAGAAATTTCTCTGTGCCTCTCACCTCTATTCTACCCCAGGATGGATAAAATTGGTATCTTTTCATCTGAAGCGATGCTCTTCTTAGCAGGAGAAGTACAAAGACATAAGAGCCGTCTTGACAGCAATAACTTTTTTTTTTTTTTTTTGCAAAAAGGGAGCAAAACCCTCTCTGATGGCTTAGATGGGAGACGGAGTTCAGCCATGAGTGTTCCACTCAGCCAGCTGGAGGTTTCGCTGAGACTCAAGAGGCAGAAGGGATTGTTCTGCGAGGCTAATGATAGGGGCACAGCCAGAGAGGCATCTCCGAAATCTCTGTATGATTCTGCGTCCGTTCATGGGCCGGCCACACTGAAGAACGGCTATTATGGAATTCACCTCTTCCGTCTGCCATCAGCCGGGGCGTTATTCCCCCATGAACTCAAGGCTGCCATTACTGTCAGAAAACCAGCTCATTTCCGTGACAGCTGAGAGTTAGATTTTGATTCCTGTAGAGGTTTCATGATGAAATGCAGGGCTTTCCTGAGGACTGAAGCACAGGGTGCTTTTCCTTCCTCAGGACTGAGATGCAAAGGTATTCAGTGTGCTAGAGACCATCCTAAGCATCCAGGCTATTGACAAAGTTCCAAGTTAGCCTACAGAACGTCCTACTGCTGATACTGAAACCACACAGGACCCCATGAGGACCACTGAGTTCCTCCCCCTGCCTTTTGTCTATAGAAGAACTTTAGTCAAAAGGATCCTTTGAATCAGACAGTGATAAAATGCAGAAAGAAAGGAAAACAGTCAAGTGAGACAAAATAATAATACTTTAGCCTTTAAACAAAGTCAAAGACCTTTAGATCCTCCTCAAGGAGTCTAGTCAAAGCTATGGTTTTTCCAGTAGTTATGTACAGATGTGAGAGTGGCATCATAAAGAAGACTCAGTATCAAAGGGTTGATGCTTTTGAACTGTGGTGCTGGAGAAGACTCTTGAGAGGAGATCCAACCAGTCCATTCTGAAGGAGATCAACCCTGGGATTTCTTTGGAAGGAACAATGCTAAAGCTGAAACTCTAGTACTTTGGCCACCTCATGCGAAGAGTCGACTCATTGGAAAAGACCCTGATGATGATGGGAGGGATTGGCAGGGTGGGAGGAGAAGGGGACGACAGAGGATGAGATGGTTGGATGGCATCACCGACTCAAGGGACATGAATCTGAGGAAGACTCTGGGCGATAGTGAAGGATGGGGAGACCTGGCGTGCTGCAGTCCATGGGATTGCAAAGAGTCAGACGTGACATAGTGACCGAACAGCAACTACAAGGACTATACCTTCTATTCTGAGCCATGTCCTTTGAACTGTTTTGCAGATAAAGAAACCCCCACCAGCTGGGAGAAGTTACCTGAATGCTGTCCACAAGCACGGAGACCGCAGACCAGTAGGAAGCTGAAGGTTGACGATGTTGACTCCTGATTCCTTCGTCACCAATCAATCAGATGTATGTCCACAAGCTGACCACACCCTGTTCCTTGAACACTCTAAGACTCCTGAGTATCCTCTCCAGGGGAGACACACAGTCTTGATCTTGAGGGCATTAGCCTCACTGTGGCCCCTTCTGCCTGGAAAAGCAGTACTGTTGTTTCTTTCTACTTCACCCAAAACGGTCTCCAAGGTTTAATCAAGCACCGGTCAACAGCGGCCAAGTTTTGGCAGCAATAATCATACCGCATTTTCATTTCTGTTGTTCAGTCACTCAGTCATGTCTGACTCTGCAACCCCATGGACTGGGAAACACGCCAGGCCTCCCTGTCCATCACCAACTCCCAGAGCTTGCTCAAACTCATGTCCATTGAGTGGGTGATGCCATCCAACCATCTCATCCTCTGTCATTCGCTTTTCCTCCCGCCTTCAATCTTTCCCAGCATCAGGGTCTTTTCCAACAAGTCAGTTCTTTGCATCAAGTGGCCAAAGTATTGGAGCTTCAGCTTCAGCATCAGTCCTTCCACTGAATATCCAGGGATGATTTCCTTTAGGATGGACTGGTTGGATCTCCTTTTTCCATGATAGTTCCTAACACTAGAGGAGATGCTTCTGGCTCCAAGAGGTGATCCCCAGTGCCTGCATCGGGATTTGCTGGCAGGAAGAAAGCTCCCACTTCCTGAATGGGAGACAGCTCGTGGCGAGACACTCAGAACCTTGGGTTTCTGTTCCAACTCTCGTTGACACAGGGTATTAACTGCTGCAGAGTGCCCACCCCATGGAAACGCTGGTTGGTCGAAAGGCACAACACTGTCTGTCACCAGTAGTGATGGGGAATTTCTCAGTCATGCACCTGGCCTGTGCACACTTCTCTTCCTACGCTAATTCAGAGAAGTGCTTTTCCTCTGGGAATCGCCAACCTCAGCGGATCCTGAAATTGAAGAGACGGCGGCCAGCCTTCTTATCATAAAGACGAGGGGCCAGATTAAGCCTGCAGACTGGACTTTGCGGCAACCTGCTCCCGGGAAGGCCACATGTGTGTGGAAGGGGGCAGGAGTTATGGGAAGAGCAGTCTCCACTTTCTCTAAAATGCCTTCACTTCATGGCGCCTCTATCAGAGACCCCCCAGAAGACACACTCAGAAGCCATGTGGCACCAGCGACTTAAGCATCGCTTAGCCCACCCTTGTGGACATCAGGTTAACCATCACAAAGTTTCAACGTGTGATCATTGCACGTTCACACAACCGGGAGGGTGTATCAGTCAACATGGGCTGCTGAAACAAAATACCACAGACTGGGGGGCCAGACACGGAAGACATCTATCCTGTTACACTTTGGGGGGCCGGAGTTCCAAGATCAAGGTTGCTCTCCTGAGACCTCTCTCCTGGCCTTGCAGATGACTGTCTCCTCCTTGTCTTTGGTCTTTGCCATGCGTCGGAGGCCCCCTGGGGTCCCCCTTTGTGTGTCTAAACCCCCATCACCATCTAATAAGGACACCAGTCAGATTGGTTTAGGGTCCAGCCCACAACCTCATGTTGCCTGAATCACCTCTCTGAAGGCTTTCTCTCCCAAGACAGTCACACTCTTGAGGTCCTGTCCTCTGCTATTTCTTACTTTTTAAAAAATAATTTTAGGCATTTGGTTAGTTAGGACTTTGCTGGGTCTTCCTTGATGCACCCAGCCTTTCTCTCGTTGTGGCAAGCGAGGGCCACTCTCCAGGGCTGGTGCATGGGTTTTTCATTGTGGTGACGTCTCATCATGGAGCGTGGACTTCAGCAGCTGAGATCCCCAGACTCTAGACTGCGGGTTCAATAGTTATGGGCAAAGGACTTAGGTGGTCCACAGCATGTGGGATCCTCCCAGAACAGGGATCAAACCCACATCTCTTGCACTGGAGGGTGTTGTTTTTTTTTTTTTTTTTTTTTACCACCGACCCACCAGGGAAAGTGCTAATCACTCAGTCGTGTCCGACTCTTTGCGAGCCTATGACCTATATAGCCTGAAAGACTACTTTGCCCAAGGGATGTCCCAGGCAAGAATCCTAGAATGGGTTGCCATTTCCTTCTCCAGAAAGAAAGAAAGAAAGTGAAGTCGGTCAGTTATGTCTGATTGTTTGCGACCCCATGGACTGTAGCCCGCCAGGCTCCTCCGTCCATGGGATTCTCCGGGCAAGGATACTGGAGTGGGTAGCTATTCCCTTCTCCAAGGATCTTCCCCATCCGGGGGATCAAACCTGGGTCTCCTGCATTGCAGGTGGATTCTTTACCATCTTTACCATCTACTGGGGAAGCCCCACCACTCTGCTCTTTTGCACAGAGACTTAAACATCCAAGAATTCTGGAATCTGAGGGTATCCTGGAGCCAGTCACAATGTGCATGCTCAGAGATGGCTGCAGCGGGGATCAGGGCTGTAACAGGTGGATTTTGGAGGAAACCATTCAGCCTATCATAGAATTTTCTCCTGTAACAACATCTTGGTATAATTCTGTATTTTTCACGACTTCTATTGTTGGAATAATCGTATCTATCCACCCACAGCACCACCATGATGATCAAGGCGGCCTTTCAGGCCCAATACTAGTTCTTTTGATGTCCAGACAGAAAGGCAGGAGAGAAGTACTCAGACGGACCTTCAATCGCTGGCCGTGGTGGAGCGGCAGACCCTTTGCCCTCTGTTGACTGGCTGTATATAGCGTTCTACTTTACCATAAAGGACGTGGTACCGAGATGCCCCCAAATAAGGGGCTCTCTGCAAACTGGACCACATTTTCTGGTTGATCACCAGCTGGTGGCATCACAGCACACATTTTGAGGTTGCACTTTGTATTTTTTTCTCAATGTAATACGATGAGCATAAAAACAGAGGGCCTCAGTTTCACCCACTCTTGTTAAATCCTTGAGCTTGGGACTTGAGCACACGAAGAATCCGGAATCTCAAAGAAGGGCAGACAGGGGCTCAGATAGGTGAACAAAAATCCCCATATTACTTTTCACAGCAAGTTCAAAACCTAAAAATAACTAACTTACTTGATATTTATCAAGTGTTTCTCTCTGGAGAACGAGTTGGAAGTATGTATGTTTTCTTTTTTTTTTTTTTTTGTCTTTGCTTTTTTTAGAAATTTTAATTGGAAGCTAATTACTTTACAATATTGTGGTGGGTTTTGCCATGCATTTACATGAATCAGCCCTGTGTGTACATCTTGACCCTCCCTCCCACCTCCCTCCCCATCCCATCTCTCAGAGTAAATCTCAAAATTCAAGTTTAGGTTTTTAATGTCTGGGTGTTTTTTTTTTTTAAACCCTAATTCATTCATAGCATTATTTGGAGTAGTTTATTTTCATCTGCAACTGCTAAAACAATCTTCCACGAAGCCACATGTTCACAGGGCTGAAACGGTGGTAAGGATCCAGTAGCAATACAGACATCACACTCTTTTAGGCACCGATGTTTTTTGTTTTAGAACAGCTGGGGGTTATACAAGTTGAAAAAAAAAAAGTTTGTCTTGTTCTCTTTTGGCTTGTCTGAGAGAAAGCAGGAAAAGTATTCCAGGAATGACTTTGGTGCTAGAACTTGGACCTAGAACTTGCTTCATACATGGCGCCTCTCTGACCCTCAGTCTCTTTATCAGAACAACAGGGAGAGCGACAGCTAACAGCAAGCGGTTAGTGAGAGCGTATTAACACATAAGGCACCATTTAAGATTTTGACCTGCATTCAGTTTTCAAAATATTGGATTGGCCAAAACGTTTATTTAGGTTTCCCTGTAAAACCCGAATTTTGGGACCAACTCAGTATTTCATCTTCACAAATACTATTTAAACCAGGTCTCATCCTTATCGCTTTCTTACAGATAGGAGAGCTGAGACGAAAGGAGGTTAATTTACACACTCACGCTCTCACAGTAGAAAGAGGCAGAGTTGAGATGTGAATATAAATTCGCGTGGTTCCTGAATTCTGATTTTCAGGATCAGGAGATCCAGATGGTACTTATAAAGTTCTTGACGCAAGAGAGGCGCTGGAGAGACGTGGATGTTATCAGGACAAACAAGCAGGAAGATTATGCCAATCCCCTTCCTGAAATCCAGAAACAACTTAGCTGAAGGATTTTCCAGGACCATCAATCTTGTATCAAGAAAAAGAAATGGACAGACCCTTATAAAAAGTATCCTTAGTGACTCCAGGCTCACTTTCAGCAAGGATCTCTGAATTGTTGCTAAATGCTTATAATGTTTCAGTAGCTCTTCCAGGATCTGTCTAGATTTTGATACTTCTGTCACTCATGCACTATTTAGTCTACTGAGGGGAATTTCACTTATACAGACACCAGAAGAGCATTCTCAGAAATCTGGAAAACAGATATTCTACATCAAATGGCTTGCCTTTCCCAACAAATCGCCAGCACAGAAAAAGCCAGAAGGGTAGGAAATAAAAGTTAAAAAAAAAAAACAACAGGGTCCTCCCTAGGAGTCCAGTGGTTAAGAGCTTGCCTTCCAATGCAGGAGATGTGTGTTCAAACCCTGGTTTGGGGGGCTAAAATCCCACACGCGTTAAGGCCAAAAAACCAAAACACAAAGCAAAAAGAATACTGTAACAAATTCAGTGAAGACCTTGAAAATGGTACACGCTCCAAACAAACAAACAAAAAGTCTTAAAAAGTTAGAAAAACAAAAAGATGTATGTCAGCAGTGTCTTTGTTTCTAAGCTCCCAGTATGAAATATACATGAAAGAAAGAAAGGTTCTTACTGTACACAGTTCTTTTATTCCTCATGGAAATCTTTCATCTTACAGAAAATCAGAATTTCATCTCAAAAGCTTTCCAACACTTTCCAGCCATCCATCTTCCATTATGATAGGGACCTTGAGCTAAGGAGATTAAGAGTATTCCTTTAAACTTAAATTTTTTATTTCAAAAAATAAGCCTAACCTGAACCGAATCATAAAGGGAGATCAAGGAAGACTAAATTGAAGACATTCTATAAAAATTAACCTGATCTATTCAAAAGTGTCAAAGTCCTGCTATGCCAGGAAAGACGGAGTAGTTACTTCAAGAGGGTGGCTCAGAGGGTGAAGAGTCTGCCTGCCACGCAGGAGACTTGGGTTCGATCCCTGGGTTAGGAAGGTCCCCTGGAGAAGAGAATGGCAACCCACTCCAGTCTTCTTGCCTGGAGAATTCCATGGACAGAGGAGCCTGGTGGGCTATAGTCCATGGGGTCACAAAGAGTCAGACATGACTGAACAACTAATTCTTTCACTTTCAATGAAACAGGACAGGTGAAGGATAAATTGGATATTAGTCTTACAGCTGGCAGCATCTCAATAGGTCTCAGGAGACACAATAACATTGGGTCCATGTTAAGCTCCTGATTTTGACCATTGCACTGCAGTTATGTAAGATAAGCCCACATTTAACGTAGTATTCCTACGGTTCTGGACATACTTCAGGAAAGCATCGTTGACTACTTCTGTAGAATTCAAGTGTCTACATTATGTCTGAAAACATATATTCCTTCTACCTGTGGTCTCCCCTGCTTTCCAAAGTTCTCCATTCTGAACTCACATTTATCTGCAACGATTTTCATTCAGCTAGATTTTTTCTTGGGCGGGGGGTGGCGGGGGAGGCAGCCTGGTTTATTTTCAAGACAACCAAGTAGCAACTTGGGGAACACAGTGATATATGAAGAGCATACGCCAGGAACTACCCTTTTTCAGAAGTGCGCAAAACCTTCCTCTCTGACCCGACAACAGAAGGAAGTTCACCAGAATCAGCTCGGAAAGCAGTGTTACTTAAAAGCATCATTTTCAGACCAGCCACCCTAGCATATCCTGGCAAGAACACAGAGGCAGACTCCTGGGACCGGCTCCAGACCCAGTGAATCAGAGTCTCTGGGATTTGGCTGGGAAATGTACACTTTTAAATACACAGCCCAGGTGCATCTTATCATTCCGTACTGAGCAAATATTTACTCCCGTCCTCTGTGCGCCAGATGCCACTCAAGGTTCTGAAGATAAAAGTGTATGGAAAAGCAAACAGCACCCAACATGGTACAGGCTTCTTGAAAGACAGTTTAGAGGTTTCTTACAAAACTAAGCTCCAATACTCTGGCCAAATGGTGCAAATAGCTGACTCGTGACTTAGCCATGAAATTAAAAGATGCATGTTCCTTGGAAGAAAAGCTATGACCAACCTAGATAGCATATTCAAAAGCAGAGACATTACTCTGCCAACAAATGTCGATCTAGTCAAAGCTATTCTTTTTCCAGTACTCATGTATGGATGTGAGAGTTGGACTATAAAGAAAGCTGAGCGCCGAAGAATGGATGCTTTCGAACTGTGGTGTTGGAGACGACTCTTGAGAGTCCCCTGGACTGCAAGGAGATCCAACCAGTCCATCCTAAAGGAGATCAGTCCTGAATATTCATTGAAAGGATGGATGCTGAAGCTATAACTCCAATACTTTGGCCACCTGATGCGAAGAACTGACTCACTGGAAAAGACCCTAATGCTGGGAAAGATTGACAGCAGGAGGAAAAGGGGACAACAGAGGATGAGATGGTTGGATGGCATCACAGAGTCGATGGACATGAGTCTGAGTGAACTCCGGGAGTTGGTGATGGACAGGGAGGCCTGGCGTGCTGCAGTCCATGGGGTCGCAAAGAGGCGGACACGACTGAGCGACTGAAGTGAACTGAACTAAAAACAAATGGGCGGGGACTTCCCTGCATGTCACGTGGTTAAGAATCCACCTCGCAATGCTGGGGATGTGGGTTTTATCCCGGATTGGGGAACTAAGATCTCACAGGGTGCAGAGCAATTAAGCCCACCCACCACAAGTAGACTGTCCAACACACCCCAACAAAAGATGTGGCAGAAGGCAATGAAGACCCCATGTCCCACAACTAAAACACCTGATGCCGCTAAATAAGAAAGAAAGAAAGAAAAGAAACAAGCTATGAACAGACACGGGGGAAACTTCCAAATGCGTACTCCAAAGTGGAGCAGCCCATATGTAAAGGCTACATACTGTATGACTCCAGTTAGATGACATTCTGGAAATAGCAAAACCAAGGAAACACTGAAAAGATCAATGGGTGTCAGGGCTTTGGGGGCAAAGAAGGGTAAAAAAAGAAAAAAAGGTGTAGCACAGAGGATTTTTAAGGCTCTGACATTATTCTGGGTAACACTGTAACGGTGGACACACGCCATCACACATTCATCCAAACCCACAGAGCAAAAGCAAACTCAACAGATCCGATCGACCTTGGGTGACAATTGTGCTTTTTATTAAAGCACATCCTTGGCTGCACTCAACAAAATTTAAAAGCAAAATCCCACTGATCCTTGCACTCATGGAGCTTTGGACTAGCACCAAAGCTTGAGAACAAATGTCCCAAGGTTTGTGTGGCGGTTCAATTGGTCAAGATTCAGTGACCCAGCCGGAGAAATGCCTGCAACAGAGATGTCATGCTGCAGCTGCAGAGGCCTCAGAGACAACGTTTCCCATCCGTTGCTTGCTTGCTTGTTTTGCTTTTTATTTATTTTGGCTGTGTTGGATCTTGGCTGCTGCGTGAGCTTTCTCTAGTTGGGGCGAGCAGGGGCTCCTCTCTAGTTGCGGTGCTTGGTCTTCTCAATGTGGTGGTTTCTCTAGTCGTGCAGCTCAGGGTCTAGAGCATGCAAGCTTCAACAATTGCAGTTCCCAAGCTCTAGGAGTTCACCTGTAGCTCAGTCAGTAAAGAACCTGCCTGCAGTGCAGGAGACCTGGCTTCGATCCCTGGGTGGGAAAGACCCCCTGGAGAAGGACATGGCAACCTACTCCAGTGTTCTTGCCTGGAGCATCCCATGGACAGAGGAGCCCGGCAGGCTACAGTCCATGGGGTCACAAGAGTCGGACACGACTTAGTGACTAAACCACCACCTCGAGTCTAGAGCACAGGCTCAGAAGTCATGGCGCTCGGGCTTACCTGTTCCTTGGCACGTGGGATCTTCCCGGACCAGGGATCGAGCCCATGTGCCTTGAGTTGCCAGGTGAATTCTCATCCACTGAGGCAACCAGGGAAGCCCTGCTTTGCCTTCTATTTCTGAACTTATAATTCCCAGCTGGAGAAATGCCTGCGACATAGAAGGCATTTTAATTCTGAATACATTTTAATTCTGGAATACATTTGGATTTACAGGAACGCTGCAAAGATTTCAGTGTGTACAGCAAAGTTTCAGTGCAGCAAAGTTTCAGTGTGTACTTCTCACCTGTTTATCTAACCCACATAGCTATGGTAGTGAGGGAGTCAATTCCTAGGCAGGTTAATAAGAAGCCCGGGGGTCCCCAAGGAGAAAAGGGTCTGGAATTCTCAAGGAGGAGGAAAGGACAAACTTTATTCCCCTCTACATTCTTTAGGATTGTATAACAATAATGTATCCTGTTTGAGGACAGTCTCTGGAAAAAACCTTCTGCCTAATCCTATTGTCTTAAAATGTAAATCACGGGAGTGGTTCTAGTAAGGTCTTTATAAGCTCCAGACATTCTTTTGATTCACTGTAATAAGTAATTAAAAAGTATATAACTCCATTCCTAACACTAGTGAGGGGGTACTCCTTGCACCCCCTTCTGATATCTATGTCAGAAGCTTTCTCTCTTTTATACTTTAATGAAACTTTATGACACTCAAGCCTCGTCTCTGGCCCCGGATTGAATTCTCCTCCGGAGGCCAAGAATCACGCCGTCTTTTGTGGTTCAGCAACCACCTTTCAGTAGCTTGGTCACTACTGTAAAACCAACACTGTATATTCATGCCAACTGAATTTCATCCATTTTGGGGATTTCACTAATTTCACATTTCTTCTCTGGTCTGTAGCCGTTTCTCAGCCTTTCCTTGTTTTCCATCCCTTGGACAGCCTTGCGGAATAGTGGGCAGGTGTCTTGTACAACATTTTGCATTTTGAGTTGGCCTCAAGCCTATTTTCATGATTATACAAGATTTAAGGATTTAAGGGTTTCCTTCAATAGGTCAGTTGGTGAGGAGTCTGCCTGCAATACAGGAGACACAGTTTGGTTACTGAGTCGGGAAGATCCCCTGGAGAGGAAATGGCAACCCACTCCAGGATTCTTGCCTGGAGAAATCCCATGGACAGAGGCGCCTGGCAGCCTACTGTCCATGAGGTAGCAAGAGTCAGACACTACTTAGCTACTGAACCACCACCACCAAGAATTTGAGGTTGAAGACCACAGAGGTGAAGGGCCTTTCTGCTCACTTCATACCACGAGGAACAGTATAGCAACCTGACTTATTGCATGTAATGACCTTTATCTTGACCTTGACCAAGTGGTAGCCAAGTTAACACCTCTTCCTGTTGATGTCTGGGTCACCCAAGGATGGCAGGAATGTCTTACCCAGGGAACAACGCAGCTGGATGGCTGATGGGACGCCCAGATGCAATCAGCGGGAACTGAGGTCTTTCAGGGGAAATTTCTGAGACGGATACCCATTCCAGCCACCTCCCAAAGTGCCATGTCGAATCCAGAAAGGGTATCAGCAACCTGGTGATCAATCGCCAAGCATCTCGCCCTCTCTGTTTCACCCCATATGGCAGTGTTTAACGTCACCCGAAGACAAGCCATCTCATGGATCAATCAACTTTCAAAACTTAGAATGACAGTGCTCTCTCAGAAGTTCAACACATGTGTTTGAACTGAAAAATGGAATCCCCTTTTTGGTAGACGGTCGGTCCAATTTGGCTTCTGGATCAGACCATGAAGATTGGTGGTCAGTTTTACAAGTCGATTACACAGCACACATTTTCCCATCAACAGATTTGAAACAGCTGGTCCACTATTTCTGCATGAATATATTCAATCTATGACAAGTATACAGATATAATATGCTGATGATTAAATCCTTTGCTAGAGCTCCAACATATGAAAAATTTTAGATGCCAAGTTTAAAATAGGCGGGAAAGTGTTTTTTTTTTTTTAACCATTTTAAAATAGCAAGTGCTAGAGGAAAAGTTTTAAAGAAGTGTTTTTGGTTTGCCATCCACGTTTAACATGTGAGCCTTTATGGAGCTCACCTACGGACTGGAGATGGCATAGAAAGACACAATCATGGAGGTTTGAGGGTGAGCACAAATTGAAATAAAATTAGAGGCAATTGAGAGCAAATTGTGGGAAGTAATCCAGGAAGATTAAGAGCTTACTATCCGGTGCGTAATGAGACCTATTTTTACCATCATTTCAAAGAGCTAGTAAGGGAAAGAAATAGAATCTCTATTCCAAAAGTTGGAATATTTTCAAGCAAACAAAGGGCTGCAGCAAAGGAAAGCCTGCTTTGTGTTACATAGGAACATGCCTTGGATTTTCACACCCAGATTTGCAAGGCTCCACACATTCTTATGGACAGAGGAGCCTGGTAGGCTGCAGTCCACGGAGTCGCTAAGAGTCAGACACGACTGAGCGACTTCACTTTCATACATTCTTGTGTGTGTGTGTTTTGAAGAATGTGTTTTTAAAAATTATTTATTTTAATTGGAGGCTAATTACTTTACGATATACATTTTTCCCTGCAAAGTGCAGGGGTAGGGCTCCATATGGAACACTGGGACCTGAAAGCTGGTCTCTGGAGAGAAGATTGAACAGGAGGAAAGAGGCATTCAGTCTTCATCAGGGTTGGGAGAAGCCCGTGGAAGAACGCACTCGGTGGATGAATGAAGAACATCAGACCAGAGTGTCGGATGTGTCGGGAGGATGGGAGGAAGGGATGTGGAGTGGGGAGTGATCAGGAGAGTTGGGGTTTAGTGAGAACTAAATACAAAACAGGGGGAAAAAAAAGTGTGGTCAAGAGTGGGCCTACAATTACAGGGGACTTCAAGGCCGCCGTGTCCACATGGGGGAACGAAACAAGTCAGAGCAGAGAGTTGGGTAATGCGAGGGAAAAAGAAAATCCAGTGTCGGCCCAAGGCAAAGAGAAGGGCAGGCATGCTACGTTATGTATCAGGGTTGTCAGCGTGACAAGAGAAGGGCTGAGAGAGGAAAGTATGAGCTTGGGAGAAAATGATCAAGGGAGCGCAGGCTGAAAAGGAACGCGTGGCAGGAGGCTGGAAGGCTTACTACACAGCTTCAACAGGAAGAAGGGGGCTCAGAGCATAAGAGGTCAGGGGGTCGGCGTGTCTCTCGGAGGGTGGCGAATAAAGGAAAGACTGGGGACGTAGTTTGGGGACGTGAAAAGGCAAGCCTTCATACACTCTGTCCCGTGTAAACCCCATAGACAATCACCAAGGATTGCAGAAATGAATATAGACCACCACCTCGGAGGCCAGACTGATGAAACAGCAGTATAACCATGCACCTCTTATGTCCAAACACTGATGAGTTAGAATACATTCCGTGAGTTTGTCCACAGACATTTAATTGGTCGGTGTGTGTGTGTGTGCGTGTGTGTGTGTGTGTGTGTGCGTGTGTGTGTACCATTTAGGGGTGTCTCATTCCTTTTCACCCCACGGACTGTAACCCGCCAGTCTCCTCTGTCCGTGGCATTTCCTAGGGAAGAAAATGGGAGTTGGTTGCCATTCCCTTCCCCGGGGGATCTTTCTGACCAAGGGATCGAACCCAGGTCTCTCACATTATGGGCAGATTCTTTACCATCTGAGCCACAGGGGAAGCCCAATTGGTCATTGTCAGACTGCAAATAATAATAATAATAATAACAGAGAGAGAGAGAGAGGAAGACAGACAATGTCTCTCAATGAACTTTCTCTTTCAAGAATAAAAAAAATATGCAAATGTTTGATAATCTCCTGGTAATTTAAATATACATCATCCAGCTTCATAAATGTTACTCATGCCCAGCTACAAAGTTCAGATGTTCTTTAATTTCAAGATCAAAAGAAATATGGTTTTTGAGATCACTGATCCGAGTGGAGATGAACCCAGCTTCCTATATGGTTCTTCCTCGTAGTGACACTGTTCTGTGAACAGAATAAAGCTTAGGCCATGACCAATGACAAAGATATCCACTTAGAGCAGAGGTGTAGTTGTGAGTGAAAGGGGATAATGATTTTCTATATAAGTAAAACCGTCTCCTCTCAAATAATCATTCAGATAATTCAATTTTAAGTGCCTTGTGAGAGGTTATACGGGTAGTGGGGACAAGGATCGACATTTTCTCACACATCAGATGTATGTTTCCGTATTACACATTTTCTAGCTGATACTTTTATTATGAACATGTTTTTGACTTTTTAGACTGCCAAAAGGGCTGGAGAAGACTCTTGAGTGTCCCTTGGACAGCAAGAAGATGAAACTTAAAGGAAATCAACCCTGAATATTCATTGGAAGGACTGATGCTGAAGCTCCAATACTTTGGCCATCTGCTGTGAAGAGCCAACTGGAAAAGACCTTGATGCTGGGAAAGACTGAGGGCGGGAGGAGAAGGGGACGACAGAGGATGAGATGGCTGGATGGCATCACCGACTCGATGGATATGAGTCTGAGCAACCTCCGGGAGTTGGTGATGGACAGGGAGGCCTGGCGTGCTGCGGTCCATGGGATCGCCGAGAGTCGGACATGACTGAGCGACTTCACTTTCACTTTTCAGGTTCATGCATTGGAGAAGGAAATGGCAACCCACTCCAGTGTTCTTGCCTGGAGAATCCCAGGGATGGGGGAGCCTGGTGGGCTGCCGTCTATGGGGTCGCACAGAGTCGGACATGGCTGAAGCGACTTAGCAGCAGCAGCAGCAGCAGGCAAACAGGAGATAAGACAATGCACAAGAAAAGCTGAAAGACCGTGATGGTGTACCAATGAACACTGCACAGAATGAAAGAGAGATAGAAGAAAATAAATCGTAAAAGGAAAAAAAGAACTTCCATGAACACTCTAACATGCATAGCACTGGACTCACCATTTTTTGTATAGACTTCCAGTTAAGCCTCATTATATTACTATCCGAAGGGGCTTCCATGGTGGCTCAGCGTGAAAAAAAGAAAAAATCCGCCTGCCAAGCAGGAGATGCAAGTTTTGATTCCTTGGTCGGGAAGATCCCCTGGAGGAGAGAACGGCAACCCACTCCAGGATTCTTGCCTGGAGAATCCCACGGACGGAGGAGCCTGGCTGACTATAGCCCAACAGGGTCCTCAGTAAATAGGATCGCAAAGAGATACAACTGAGCAACTGAGCGCACACACATACTGTCTAAAATCCCGAATCCTCTAGTTGAGAGCCTCTAGAAAGAACTAGATTTATATCAGAATCACAGAGGTGAGTCGTGGGAACAGGGTGATGCTAACGGGTGATGCTAAAATCTAGTTACTTTGTGTAGCTTTTCACCAGTCTTACTACTAATGCAACTCTATCCTTGTCTTGGGAGGTGGTGGTGTGTCTAAATTTTGGACCTCTGGGGAGGCTATCTTTTTCAAGATCAGTTTGCCTACTTTAGGATAAGAGTTTCACCTCTGGGCTGCTTCTTGAGTTATGACTTATCCATAAGCTTTAAATGCCACAAGCATTTACTCCTCCATTAACTAGTCATTCTTTATCTATTTTGATCCCTATGGATCTATGCTTTCCTCATCTCCACAATCTTATGACTGGAGTCAAGAAAGTCTGTTGATAAATAAGCAGTTTCATCTAGGATGAATATCCAGACATTGCAGAATTTCCTGAAGTAGCTTTCTAAACAAAAATATATGGCTGCTACATTTTATAAGTAACACCTGTTTTAAAGAACAGGCTTTTATTAGCATTATAAATGAGCACCTTAAATAAATACAGAAATCTTAGGTCCTAATCAGTGATTTTCCTATCCAGCCTGGGTGCAGAGTCGCTCAATCATGTCTGACTCTGCAACCCCTTGGACGGCAGCCCGCCAGGCTCCTCTGTCCATGGGATTCTCCAGGCAAGAATACTGGAGTGGGTTGCCATGCCCTCCTCCAGGGGGTCTTCCCGACCCAGGGATCCAATCAGAGGCTCTTAATGCCTCCTGCAATGTCAGGCGCGTTCTTTACCACTAACGCCACCTGGGAAGCCGCTCCTAATTCTATCTATTGCTAATATTGTGTTCTGGAACTGATACCGAAAGGCAGAAGTTCTTTGATTATTTTCCTATCTACGGACCAGTCTTCCTTGAAATATGTTTACCCTGTCAGAAAGCTTATAGAGTCTTTTCCTTTAAAGTTGTTATGAAGAAGGAAAATCACTGGGATAGAAGGATACCTTTCATTGTCTCAGGCTCACCGTAAAATCTAAAAGCCCCTTTCTCTGGGGCAGTTGGCTCTATTATTCCTAAAGGTTACTGTCCTTCTTTCTGTTATAATCATGTTGAGTTTCCAGATCCCCTCGAGAACAGTGGTCTCCATCCTCTGGGATCGAAGGCCTGATAACCTGAGGTGGAGCTGATGTAATAATAGAAATGAAGTGAACAATACATGTAATGTAACTGAATCATCCCCAAGCTACCCCTCCCACCCCGGTCCATGGAAAAATTGTCTCCCGTGAAACTGGTCCCTGATGCCAAAAAGGTCGGGGACCGCAGCTCTATAACACTTCTCCAATTTCGTCTTGCTCATCAATTTCATCTCTTCGCTTTCGAAAAATCTGAATTATAGGATCATTTCCATATTTCACCTTCCAATTCACTTAAAAAAAGTACCGAGCACCCACTTTCCTGCTCTAATTGTAATTTTAAATATTCAGACACCATCTCCATTTAACCATTAAAAAAAATTGTTTTTTGCATGCGTGCTAAGTCTCTTCTATTGTGTCCGACTCTTTGCGACCCTATGAACTGTAGCTCACTGGATTCCTATGTCCATAATCTCCATTTAATCTTGATGTATGGTGTCTCTCTTCCATGACTGCTCTCGATCCCTAATCCTTCAGATCCTAATAACGATACTCTTGAGTAGACTTCTCAAGGACATTTAAATGCTGGCACAGTCCCTGTTTTGCTTTTCACGATGGATGGTGGTTTATATTCCGTCTTATCTTCTCTCTGTTTGGGGAGTTGGATGTTGACACACCTCAGCTGAGACTCCCTTGGACTGCAAGGAGATCAGAAAAGTCCATCCTAAAGGAAATCAATGCTGAATATTCACTGGAAGGACTGATGCTGAAGCTGAAGCTCCAATACTTTGATCCCCTGATATGAAGAGGTGACTCATTGGAAAAGACCCTGATGCTGTGAAAGACTGAGGGCAGGAGGAGAAGGGGACGACAGAGGATGAGATGGTTGGATGGCATCACCGACTCGATGGACGTGAGTTTGAGCAAGCTCCGGGAGATAGTGAAGGACAGGGAAGCCTGGTGTGCTGCAGACCATGGGGTTGCAAAGAGCTGGACAGAACTGAGCGAATGAACAACAACAAACCACCTCAGCTGGTTCCCAATTTAAGTAATTCAGTTTTTATAGGAAATGGAGAAAAAAGAGCAGATCAGAGTTTCTGCAGCTTCACTTTCCTCGATGGACGAAGCCCTGGGGGCATGCAGGAATATGAACTTGGGGTCAGCTGTTGACAAAGGAAGCCTCTCTGGGGAGGACTGTTTGCCTGCTTGCTCGTTTGGTGTGGCTGTTGGGATCAGGATGAGTCTGAGACCACCATCTCTAAGTGACACAGCGTGTTTCCAAGGAGCCTTCCCAGGTGGCCGTAGCGGTATAAAGAACTCACCTGCCAACAGAGGAGACCTAAGAGACACGGGTTCGATCGCTGGGTTGGGAAGATCCCGCGGAGGACGGCACGGCAACCCACTCCAGTATTCTTGTCTAGAGAATCCCATGCACAGAGGAGCCTGGTGGGCTGCAGTCCACGGGGTCACACAGAGTCAGACACAACTTAGCTATTGCAAGGACTTTGCCAGCCTCTTAACAGATACACACTGGACACACACTTCGAGACAAGGACCATGTTCTCCAGTCTCTTTCCTCTCCTCTCAAAGAGCCCCCAGATGGGCAATGATTCTCCTCTGTGTTGTTCCTCTCATCCTCATCTGGATTCTAGCTGTCTACTCTTGAATTACAAAGGGTGCTTCCAGTGTGAAGCATTCCTCTACCTCTGAACTGCCCTTGGATGGAACTGCCCCACCTTATCTGTATTTCGAAGGACAGGGAAACCTGGTATGCTGCAGTCCACGGGGTCCCAAAGAGTTGGACACGACTGAGCGCCTGAACAACCGCCATCTGTATTTTTGTATCTGGGAAGCACCAACTGCAACCATTCTTTCCTGACATACGCTTTGGTCATTTTCAGTGGATTTGGAAAAGAGGAAGTTAAATTGAAGTGCTCAAGTTATCTTGAGCTGAAAATCTCTCCTGCCCAGTCATTGTTTAATCTGGGCTAATCAACTCTCATTCCTTTAAATCTACCTGCACGTCATTTATCCCTTTCATATTCTTTAATAGTCTTCACTAAGCCATGTCTAATGTCATTAACGCTCTTTTAAATAAGGTCATACACACCGGATGGAGTTCAGTAAACAGGAAACAATATCACCCAGAATGCAACTGCACATCCATCCAATAATCACAAAGCCTTTATTTTACAAACTATCCTATGTACAGTGGGTTTCCCTGGTGGTTCACTGGTAAAGACTGCTTGCAATGCAATAGACCCCTGGTTCAACTCCTGGGTCGGGAAGATCCCCTGGGAAAGGGAGAGGCTACCAACTCCAGTATTCTTGGGCTTCCCTGGTGGCTCAGATTGTAAAGAATCTGGCTGCAATCCCGGAGACCTGGGTTCGATCCCTGGGTTGGAAAGATCCCCTGGAGGAGGGCATGGCAACCCACTCCAGTATCCTTGCCTGGAGAATGCTATGGACAGAGGAGCCTGGTAGGCCGCAGTCCATGGGGTTGCAAAGAGTCGGACGTGACCGAGTGACTAAGCACACAGCCCTCTATGTACAGTGCAGAGCAGAGGTTGAAAGCTTTGCTAGTCAGTGTGACGTGGGTCTTGCAGAAGGACAGCTGTTATGTCCTCCACGTTTCTTGTTCTTCATTGTTAACTCACTAAGCCACTAAGTCACTAAGTCACACCAAAAGGTACAACTTTTTTATGAGACCCCGTGGACTGTAGCCCGCCAGGACCCTCTGTCCATGGGACTCTCCAGGCAAGAATACTGGAGTGGGTTGCCATGCCCTTCTCCAGGGGATCTTCCCAACCCAGGGATCAAACCAAGGTCTCCCGCACTGCAGCCAGATTCTTTACCAGCTGAGCCACCAGGGAAGCCCACTGTATATAATAGTGAAGTGAAGTCGCTCAGTCGTGTCGGACTCTTCGCAACCCCGAGGACTGTAGCCTACCAGGCTCCTCCAGCCATGGGACTTTCCAGGCAAGAATACTGGAGTGGGGTGCCATTTCTTTCTCCAGGGGATCTTCCCGGTTCCAAGGATTGAATCCGGGTCTCCTGCACAGCAAGCAGATGCTTTACCACTGAGCCGCCAGGGATCCAGGCTGTGAAATAAAGACGTTGTGACAATTGGGTAGACATGTAGCTGCATTCGGCTTCCCATTCTTTCATATTTACAGAACTCCATTCAGTGTGTCTAATGAGAGAAGGCCAGTGAAGACCCAGAGAAACACACACACACAACTGCATATAGTCCGTGAAATTCAAGGACTCTCCAAAAAATCAGAGCAGAAATGAAAAGGCATAGGGCAGCTCCTGGGACTGGATGTAGCCGGAGATGAAAAGGCAGTTCACACGTCCATACCGCAGCTGGGACAAATGAGATTCAATGCTCATTCCTTTGTCTGGACCATATTTGGAGTCCCAGGGAAGAATTCACCTGGTCTAGTCCTGGTCACTGCTCACTCCTTAACAAGGGGCAGAAAGGCCATTTGGTACTCAGAGTCCAGGCTTCCCTGCTGGCTCAGAGGGTAAAGAATCCACCTGCCAAGCAGGAGAGTCAGGTTCGATCCCTGGGGTGGGAAGATCCCCTGGAGGAGGACATGGTTACCCCCATTCCAGTATTCTTGCCTGGAGAATCCCATGGACAGAGGAGCCTGGCAGGCTACCCTCCAAGGGGTCGCCAAGAGTCGGACACACTTGAGTAATGAAACAACAATAGCAAGGGGCAGCCCCACCAAAAGTACAGTCTAGTAGATGAGGATCCTCCCAGAGGAAGTTACAGTAACACTTCCCCAAGGAAGAGAGATGGATAGTTGGTGGCAGAAAATGAAAGAAAAGAGCAGCTCCTGTTTCTAAGTCAGCTCATCTTCGTCCACCCGCTGGCCGATAGCCAGGATTCCTACGGTGGATGCAGATTCCACCTTCAGAACTGCAAGAGTTTTACCCCTGCCCCGCTCCCCGCTCCTGTCTCTGTATTTTATCCTCCATTAGGTTGGGCAGCACACATTATTACTTCTTTGGCCACAGGCTCCGTGAGCAGCGAGGACCCAGCTGAGTCAGCAGGCGGTTCAGGTGGGAGAGGTGCTCCGAAGCAAATCCCCGGCCATTAATTTTCTAGTTCTTGATGACTGCTCTTTGTTTCCACGACGCGGAAATGGTGCCCTATTTTAGTTACAGCTCTTTGAAGAAATCTTCGCTATTCTTTTGGTTGTTGCAGCCCGCCAGTGGCTCTTTTAAAGAGCCCATGTCTTATAGAGAACAAAAACAAGACAATACCAGATTTTTACATAACTGTTAACGAAGAAATCTGCCATCTGGAGGAACACGGTTGTCATTTATTGATTTCTGCTTCTATAGGTAGGGCTACTTAGCTAAAGAGGGATGTTACCCTCCTGTAATAAACCCATATATGGTCTCTCAGATATATGGAGAATTGTATATACATCCCACAAGCTGACCCAACATGTGACATGGGGATTATGAAATGCTGGTGTCTTGGACTCTCAATGTTGCATCTGATTATGCTTTTGGTAAACGGTACATGGTCCACTTCCCTACAACCATCCATCAGTTTAGTTCAGTTCAGTCGCTCAGCCGAGTCCAGTTCTTTGCGACCCCATGGACTGTAGCACGCCAGGCTTCCCTGTCCATCACCAGCTCCTGAAGCTTGCTCAAACTCAGGTCCATCGAGTTGCTGATGCCATCCAACCATCTCATCCTCTGTCATCCCCTTCTCCTCCTGCCTCCTATCTTTCCCAGCATCAGGGTGTTTTCCAATGAGTCAGTTCTTTGCATCACGTGGACAAAGTATTGGAGTTTCAGCTTCAGCATCAGTCCTTCCAACGAACACTCAGGACTGATTTCCTTGAGGATGGACTGGTTGGATCTCCTTGCAGTCCAAGGGACCATAAAGGAGTCCAAATGTCCAAATGGCAAGTAATTAATAGACACCTCCTTTTCCACTCATATTAGACTAAAAAGCAAAATAGGGATCACCCGAGATTTTCTGTGAAAGGGTAGAAAGTAGGTTTTGCCACAGAGTCTCTATGAAATCAGCCCTAAAGACAGATGAAGGAATGAGTGAGATTGCATTTCATTACAATGATATTTATGAGTAACATCCACAAAGAGCCGGCCGGACATGACTGAGTGATTGAACAACAACAATTATTTACATAAACAGGCAACAGACCAGAGTTGGCCCAGGGGTTATAGCTTACACACCTATGGCCTCAAATGCTGCCTTCCACACCAGTACATTAAGTTCTGATCAACCCAACAATGACAGCAAAAATACCTGCTATCTTTTTAATCATTTATTCAATCTTAATATTATGTATCTATTTACTACATATATATAGGAGGTTTCCCTGGTGGTTCAGCTGGTAAGGAATCCTCCTGCAACGCAGGAGACCTGTGTTTGACCCGTGGGTTGGGAAGATCCCCTGGAGGACAGCATGGTGACCCACTCCAGTATTCTGGTATGTATATATATATATGTATATATTCTACAGAGGTAGTAATATCCATCACAACACAATAAGATAGCTATCTCTATTTTACAAACCAAGAACTGAGCTTAGGGACCTAATCTGGTCAATATCTCCAAAACATCCAAACAGACATTTGGATTTGGTAGTTTCAGCAGTTTTAGTCAGGATGCTTCGATGATATAGTCAGGTTATGCTTTGGTGATAAGCAACCCTCAAATCTCAGGAGTGCAAACCAACAAGAATCTGTTTCTTCCTTAAGGAGAGTCCAGTCATTTCTCCAGGTCAATTTGTGTAGCTGTCCACCCCTGTCTGCTTACAACTTCTATCAGCTCTGAACTGACACATTCTCTTGTGTTCCCTACAATAAGAGAAGTCTAAACAAGTACTTTCTCACTCCAGCACACGTACAGATCACCTAGGATCTTATTCAAGTGAAGCTCCAGATACAAGAATTTGGGGGGTGGGGTCTCAGATCTGAATTTCCATCACTCCACGGTGACGTGTCTGGTGACCACATTCCAAGCAGTACGAGGTGCCCTGGCGAGAAAATGATTCTATATGGAAAAGAGACACATCTGGTCAACGTTCTATTGGCCCAAACAAGGCAGAGTGCTCTGCATAACTTGAGAAAAATACGGAAGTGGTCTTGATTGCTTTCGTAGGGTATACAGGAAGCACATCTCCTGGGGTATAGTTGGAATACCTACTCAGTCTATGCTTGGTTGCCTTCAAAGTCTTTACCCAGGTCACTGTGTTACTTTACTTATCCTGCTGACAGTCAATCAGTTCTGACTCCCATCCTGTTAGCCTGGAATCCATCTCGCCCTGAGAGTCTTCATCCCTGAGCCTACATCTTTATCTCCCATCCCCTTGCTCTGCAAAATGTGGTGCCTGAACCGGGAGTGTAAGCATCATGGGGAGTTTGCGAGAAGTACAGAATATCAGATGCACTCCAGACCAACTGAGTAAGAATCCGCATTTTAACAAGACCTTTACGTGACGCAGATCACCCTCCAGAGAAGTCACTTTGCCGACAAAGGTCTGTCTATTCAAAGCGATGGGTTTTCCAATAGCCATGTACAGATATGAGAACTGGACCATAAACAAGGCTGAGCACCAAAGACTTGATGCTGTCAAACTGTGGTGTTGGAGAAGACTCTCGAGAGTCTCCCGGACTGCAAGGAGATCCAAACAGTCCATCCTCAAGGAAATCAACTCTAAATATTTACTGGAAGGACTGATGCTGAAGCTGAAGCTCCAATGCTTTGGGCACCTGATGCAAACAGCTGACTCATTGGAAAAGACCTTGATGCTAGGGCAGGAGGAGGGGCAGGAGAGAAGGGGACAACAGAGGATGAGATAGATGGATGGCATCACCGACTCGATGGACATGAGTTTGAGCAAGCTTCAGGAGTTGGTGATGGGCAGGGAGGCCTGGTGAGCTGCAGTTCATGGAGAATCAC
The DNA here is from genome assembly GCF_014754425.2 of Oryx dammah. Taxonomy (NCBI): domain Eukaryota; kingdom Metazoa; phylum Chordata; class Mammalia; order Artiodactyla; family Bovidae; genus Oryx; species Oryx dammah. Next base: position 126,762,853 of record NW_024070207.1, read on the forward strand.
AAATAGTCTGACATGACTTCGTGACTGGACAACAAGAACAATCCGTGTGAGATGATTTTAAATTCTTCCTGATTTTAGATATCTTTTTATCTAGGAAAAGAGGGAGGGGTGGGTATATTCTGATAGACTTGAGTTAAACCAACAAAACCCCGTTTTCATCAGCACAAAAGCTTTGACTGGAACATTTAAACCCTTACCATTGCCTTAAGGAAGAGGAATTTCCAAGCGAGTCGGGAGTGCTTTTTAAGCACATTCCAAAAGAAAAACTCTAAAACCTCAGAAGGCATATAAATGCCAATTTCTTGCTACAATCCTTGAGTGAGCAAAAACGTCCGTTTCAGAACGTTCACTGTTAATGTAAAGGGAATATCTGAATTTCCCATGTTGAGTCTACACTGTGCAGCTGCACTATCACGGACTGCTGTCCCCGTTTCTGTGTGGAACCTGGAAGGTTTTCGACGTGCCAGAGCAACGTTTGCACTTTTTAATCCCGCATCTTTGTCTTATCGCACTGTTTCCTACAAAGACATCTGCCTGGTTGTTTCATTATTTAAAATAAAGAAGTCCCAGCAACAGGCTGAAGGAGATGAACACAACCCCGAAGGGCTGGATGGCTGAGACCTCCAAGCCCTTGGCTGGGATGTTCGAATAGTGATTCAGAGCTGGGAGAAGCGCTCTTGCCTGGCAGGTGGGCTGATTCCCCACCAGCTGGCAGTGATGGGCTTTTTATTCACGTCCCAGGATCAGAAACAGAAAGTGTGCTCACAGAGCGCCACGGGGCAAGGAGAAGGCAGAAAACACTCCAGCACCCTTGACAGGCTCATTGGTTCACCAAGTCGCTTCGTAAAATGAGCCGATTTTCTTCCAGCTCTGGCTACTCACAGCCTGGCTTCCTCCTCTCTGGCAGTCTTGGGTTTTTTAACCTGAAGCACGGATGGAATGGAATGCCTGAACAGGCCTGCAGAGCTCCCCAGAGCAGGCTCCGCCTCCTCATGAATATTTAAACGGGCACGGCGGAACCTTGACTCTCAAATTCCGAGGGGCTAAGATATTACAAGTCCCCCTGCCTGATACAAGGGGCCAGGAGATGAAAACAAAGATAATGTTCCCAGCGTGGGAAGAAATAGTATCCTGAATAATTTATAGAGAGCTATCCTATCAACTCTCAGGAAATGGAATTCAGGATAGCCCATCTCCTGGTGTATTGTTGATTTTTCCCCAAAGGAAGGTTGTAATTTTGCTTTTTTTCAGGTTGAAAAGTCGATGCTGAATTTAAGTCCCTCCTCTGTGCTAACTAAAAAAAAAAAAAATCACTGTAAAAAATCAACACAAATCAAATTTTCAAAAACTATTGATACATCTGGTCAACACTAACCCAGATGAGCTCATGCATTCCATTTCTCTCAGCACTATCAAGGTGTAATTGACAAATAAAATTGGAAGATCCTTCTTAAAAAGCACAGTGTAATGATATGGCACAGGTATATCTTAAGAAAGGTTGCTCCCACATCCGTCACAAAAAATGCTAATCTTTCTCATTTTTTTGTGAACAACATTCAAGTTCTACTCACCTTTTCAAGTTTCATTTGCACAGTACATTGGTGTCAGCTACAGTTACCATGTTATATTCTGAATGCTGCTGCTGTAGTAAGCCATGTCCAGCTCTCTGTGACCCCCCCAGGCTGCAGCCCACCAGGCTCCTCTGTCCATGGGATTCTCCAGGCAAGCATACTGGAGTAGGTTGCCATTTCCTTCTCCAGGGGATCGTCCCAACCCAGGGATTGAACCCAGGTCTCCTGCATTGTAGAGAGATTCTTTACCATCTGAGCCACCAGGGAGGCCCAAAGTTCCGATCACACACCATAATTAGACAATGGTTAATTGATGCTTTCAAACTGTGGTGCTGGAGAAGACTCTTGACAGTCCCTTGGACTGCAAGGAGATCAAACCAGTCCATTCTAAAAGACATCAACCCTGAATATTCATTGGAAGGACTGATGCTGAAGCTCCAATACTCTGGCCACCTGGTGAGAAGACCTGACTCACTGGAAAAGACCCTGATGCTGGGAAAGATTGAGGGCAGGAGGAGAAGGGGATGACAGAGGATGAGATGGTTGGATGGCATCACTGACTCAATGGACATGAGTTTGAGAAAACTCTGGGCGTTAGTGAAGCCTGCATGCTGTTGTCCATGGAGTTGCAAAGAGTTTGACATGACTGAGTGACTCAACAACAACAAAAATTTCTATACATCGTGCTGTGCGTATAGTATAGTCCCATTGATTGTAGGATAATATTAAATACACAACATTCTAACGGATGGTTGCATCTCTTCTAAACACTATTTCTAGGAGTTAAGATAAATGTGGAAATACCACCGTGGCTTGATTAGCTACTCTCCCAGGAGAGATAATGAGCATTACTATTTTTTTTTAAAGTGCACAGGAAGTCTATTGCCCCTCCAGAGAGCCCCTCTAAGCTGATTCCATCTGCAGATGGCAAAGAAAGCAGTGCTCCCTCCCCAGGCTTGCTGCACGTCTTGTTGACAGCTCAATCTAACCCGCAATGCTGACTTAAAACAGACATCATGAGACTATGGCCCCGGGCCAAATCTTGCCTGCTGCTTGCTTGTATACAGTGCAAGAGCTGTGAATGTTTTTTTATTTTATTTTATTTTTCGTTTTGTTGTCGTTGTTGCTGTTTTTGCATTTCCCAGTGTTTGGGAACAATCAAAAAGAATAATATTTTGTAACACATAAAGATTCTGTGAAATTCCAATTTCAGTGTCCATAAATGCAACCAGACTGAAATACAGCGATCGGCGTTTCTGCACTGTCTCTGTCTCCTTCTGGACAAGAAAGCTAAAGATGTTTACTATCTGATGCTTGGAAGAAGAAAAGATCTAAGGCTTCCTCCTCCTAAGAAACAGAAGCAACACCCCATGGGAGATGCGTGAAATACTGAATCCCAGGCCAGATCCTGGGAATGTTTAGAATGTCTGATTTAAGTAGATCCTCAGGTGATTCATGCAGACATGAAAATTTGACAAGTCCACCCTAAAGAGAATGGATATCGTACACATTTATCAAGAGTTCAGTTCAGTCGCTCAGTCATGTCCGACTCTTTGTGACCCCGTGGACTACAGCACGCCAGGCCTCCCTGTCCATCACCAACTCCTGGAGTTTACCCAAACTCATTTCCATTGAGTCGGTGATGCCATCCAACAATCTCATCCTCTGTCATCCCCCTTCTCCTCCTGCCCTCAATCTTTCCCAGCATCAGGGTCTTTTCCAGTGAGTCAGCTCTTCCCATCAGGTGGCCAAAGTATTGGAGTTTCAGCTTCAACATCAGTCCTTCCAGTGAATATTCAGCACTGATTTCCTTGAGGATGGACTGGTTGGATCTCCTTGCAGTCAAGAAAGGGATATCAATTTGAAGCAATGCAAACAAATTGATTCATAACTCACAAGAGTCAGGGGTATTTTAGTTAAAATAAATACTAAATGATGAGATGTTAACTTTCATGGGGGAAAAGACATCGAGGAAATTTTAGATTTAACTCTGAACAATTCTAAAATGGAGAGAACAAATATAAGCCTAGTTTTCTAAAAAGGGACACTTGCTTACTCATAGTTTTTTTTTTCTCTTTTTTAATTGATCTAAACTGTTTCTTGAGGTAATCAGTTCAGTTCAGTTCAGTCGCTCAGTCGTGTCCAGCTCTTTGCGACCCCATGAATTGCAGCACGCCAGGCCTCCCTGTCTATCACCAACGTGACCAATTAACCAACAGAGCTGTGTAAACAATTTCACCTGTGCAACAGGAATGATTTATGGGTGAATATATGCTCTAAGGTTATGGGCCAACAAAAAGGACTTTCACAGCTCACAGAGCATTATAACCCATGAGATCATTCTAACCCATCAGTCAATAGCCATTTACCCAAATAAACTGTCTGTCGAGCCTTTCCCCTTGACACTTCAGCTGGTTATTTCACGACCACGGGACAAGGACCTCTTACAGATCTCCAGGGTCTCTACCCCCAGGAGGAGAGCAGCGTAGATGGTTAACATTCTGCTTTTCTTAGATTTACACCCTTGTTTCTTTTGACGGAGACCCAAGTTATTCTTAGGATTTTCTCCTCTGGTCATTAATCGCAGAGGAAGAATTGACAAGAACAGGACTGTAACTTCTCCTGCGATAATTGTTAACGCAGTCCCTAAACAAGGCTGATATTCAGCTGGGTTGTCAGGGGTGACTGTCAAAAATGATCAATGGCTTACACCCATATGTGTTTTCAGTGTCTGCTTTAGGTGAGCAACTCCAAGAGCGTAACTTTCAAAACGCTGGAGAGGAAAAATGTTTGGAAAAAATAACAAGAGTCTAAAAAACAACGGATATATGCAGGTGTATAACTGATTTGCTTGGCTATACAGCAGAAAGTAACACATCATTGTAAATCAACTATAGTCCAATACAGTGTTCTTAAAAAGGACGACATTTGGTGAAATCTCCCAAGAGGAAGCAGGCATATTCACCCATCAAGGCCATTCATTCAGCAGTCATGAAATTGATTTGCATAGAAATCAGTCGTCACAGGCTATAGATAAACTTAATCAGTCATCCACACCTTTTCTTAACTTCTGACAGTGTGGTGATTCACGCCCACATGAGGATTTCGGATTCCTTCTATCAGTGGTGATGGCCCATCAGCTTGGGTCCAGATGATCTGGCCTCATTCACAATTTTACGTCACATTGAGTTTCCCCTTTAATCACTCCACCCGTCCTGTTAGGAGCATTCCACTTCTGACTTAATGCTGAGCCCTACCTCATTTCACTGGGGGTGATCTGGAGACAATAACACTGCCCATCACCCCAGGCTCTTCCCCACGTGAAACGCAACCTACAGTGTGATGGAAAGCATCATGGCTTCTACCAAGTCTTTTGTTGGAAGAACCAGTAGGACTAAGCGTACCGATTTCCACTTTCAGCCTTCACAGGTATGAATCAAATTCCTACAATAAATACACGTTCTATAATAGTAACAATATTCTACATGGGAACCCCTTCGATGATTAAAAAAAAAAAAAAAAAACAAGAAAGGGACGCTCCACTATTTTCAACCAGACTGAAAATCAATGTGAACGGATGCATATTCATCCAACTAAATGTGATTATGTTGACTAACTAAATGTGACTATCCATTTGGATTTATGGAATAGTCCCAGCGATGGAAATCAACATAAGCTAACTGAAGAGGATTAAAAAGGAAAAATAACATCTCTTAAAATTAAAAAAAAAAAAAAAAACAGTAAAATAAAATCAGGTCAGAGAGGATTAGAGACAATGCCCCCAAAGGAATGAAGGCCTCTGAAAGATGTCAGCACCAGCGATTGGCTGACTTTTTCCTTTGGGTACCCCTCCTGGGTTCCTTGGTGGCTGAGATGGTAAATTGCCTGACTGCAATGCGGGAGACCCGAGTTCAATCCCCGGTTCAGGAAGATCCCCTGGAGAAGGAAATGGCAATCCACTCCAGTACCTTGCCTGGAAAATTCCATGGACAGAGAAGCCTGGTAGGATACAGTTCCATTGGACTGCAAAGAGTCGGACACGACTGAGCAACTTCACTTTTTCACCACTCCTGGGATGAATTCACTCCAGCCCTTTTTGTGCTCTGTTAAATATCCACACTCACTAAAGAGAGACTCCAACTTCAGTAACTTCGGTTACATATTTACTCCTTCATGATGCCGTGAAGGTTAAGGGGGCTTGTCTAAAACCCATCCTCCCAAAAAGGAAAGAGGCCAAGATGCTATTGTTGATAGAGCAACATATGAATGGAAGACAGGTGATCAGAGCAAAAACAGGCCATGAAACGTCTTGCCTCTCTGGTATCCAGAAAACCCAGCTCTTCACAGACACATTTGCAAAACTCTCCACCACCTAACATGTAGTAGTCATTCCAGGTACAAGACTTGCTCCCTAAAAGGAGACAACACAGCCTCATCACCTGGCCAACCATCCCGGGATGCCCCTGTGGTCTCTGGCTTTATCTCAACTCCACGGTGACGTTCGACAATGTAGACAGTGAGACATTAACCACCAAAACCAACAGGCCCGACCACTTCAGGACAAGGAAATGAGGTACTTAATTAAAACACGCACAGCAAGTCATGTACGAGACATGGATCCTACAGGGGCCATATTGTATATTTCACCTGCATGTTTTCTTACCTGTTCAAGTCCTCATGACAGTCGTCGGCAGCACTTGGATTCACGAGGGCTCCTTGCTTGGTGGAATGAAGCCATCGAAAGCCTCCTGAGCTCTGCAGGGCTACCCAGGCAGAGGGACATTGTACTCATTCATCCTGACCAGCCTGCATGATGTCAGAGGGAGCAGTCCCAGAGATCCCACTGGGCTCTTCCCTGTGGCCTTACATGAGAATCACATGTCCCCAGAAGCATCCAAGTTAGTGGCTCCATACAGCATTCTAAACACCGAAAACAGACACAGTGGGCCCCCTATAGGTAAGCACAGAGGCTTCATCTTCACAATACTGCTGTTTGAAGAGTGGCACCCCACTCGAGTACTCTTGCCTGGAAAATCCCATGGATGGAGGAGCCTGGTAGGATGCAGTCCATGGGGTCTCGAAGAGTCGGACACGACTGAAGCTACTTCACTTTCACTTTTCACTTTCATGCATTGGAGAAGGAAATGGCAACCCACTCCAGTGTTCTTGCCTGGAGAATCCCAGGGACGGGGGAGCCTGGTGGGTTGCCGTCTATGGGGTTGCACAGAGTCGGACACGACTGAAGCGAGTTAGCAAAGTGTGTCTAGCCTGGGGAGGCATTTCATCCCTGGATAGTTCAGTGTGCCAGTCAGACAAGTTCAGAGCCAACTGGGGGAGAAACAGACATTTTCTGAATAGGTCTTTAGAGATTCTCAAGAGTAAAGAGAAAAAGAGAGAGGCAAACGCTGATAAATAAAAGCATACTCTAGTCCCATGTTGATCAAGGTGGGGAAAATACTTGGTTAGAAATATTTGAGGCATACACAAAATGTTAAGTGTTCTAATCTAAAACTTTGCAGTTCCTTCTTAATTTCTGTGTATATGCCTTTTCAGTTTACTTTTCATCTAGCTTTGTGTGTACTACATGGTAGAAACTTTCCTTTGTACAAAAATTTCGGTGACTTCTTTGTCAAAGATGCTTTCTCACCATTTTTGAAGGCAGATTCTCCTGTGATGTAGCTTTTCACGGGACACTTTGAAGCAGAGTTGTTCCTTTGTATTGGGACCTTCCTAGAGAGTCTTCTATGGAAGGAAAAAAACATATTTTTTTTTTATGTTATTAATCGGTTTTTAAATTGAAGCATAGTTAAATTGAAATGTGGCATTAGTTTCCAGTGTACAGCAAAGTGATTCACTGACATATGTGTGTATTCCTTTTCAGATTCTGTTCCACTATAGGCTATTAGAAGATCCTGAATACATTTCCCTGAGCTATAGAGTAGTTCCTTGTTGTTTACTGACTTTATATATGAATGTGTATATGTTAAACCCAAACCCTAAATTTAGTATCTCCTACCTTGCCCTTTGGTAACCATAAGTTTGTCGTCTACGTCTGTGAGTCTATTTCTGCTTTGTAAATAAGTTCATTTGTATCCTTTTTAGATGCCACATGTAAATTTTAATGTATGATATTTGCGTTTCTCGGTCTGACGTACTTCACTCAGTATGACAATCTCCCTTCCACCTACACTGTTGCAAATGGCATTATTTCATGCTTTTTCATAGCTAAGTAATATTCCATTGTGTTTATGGGAAACATCTATTTTTTCTATTTTTTTTTTTTGGCCATGCTATGAATCATGCAAGATTGAACCTGTGCCCCCTGCAGTGGAAGCACAGAGTCTTAACCACTGGACCACCAGGGAGTCCCTCACTACATCTTGTTTATCAGTTCATCTATCCATGGACATTCAGCTTGCGTCCATCTCCTGGCTGTTGTCAACAGTGATGCAGTGGACCCTGGACTACACGTATTTTTGAGTTAGAGCGTTTCCCTGACACATGTCCAGAAGTGGGATTGTATGACCATATGAGCAACTTCACTTTCGCTTTTCACTTTCATGCACTGGAGAAGGAAATGGCAACCCACTCCAGTGTTCTTGCCTGGAGAATCCCAGGGACGGGGGAGCCTGGTGGGCTGCTGTCTATGGGGTCGCACAGAGTCAGACACGACTAAAGCGACTTAACAGCTAACTCTATTTCTAGTTTTTTTTTTTTTTTTTTTAGAAACCTGTGTACTTTTCTCTTTCGTAGCTGCACTAATTCACATGCTTACCAACAGTACTAGAGGGTTCCTTTTTCTCCACACAGTCTACAGTATTTATAAAATAATGCATCTTTAGGTGATAAGTATACTTATAGGATAAAAGAAATAATTAACAGTAATAAATATACCAAAGCAGTTATGGTACCAAAGCAAAAATATCTGTGCTGAGTTTGGTATCATTATTTTGGCAATGCTCTATGCCTAAGAAAGAAAAGATGAGGAATTAAACTAATGAAAAATTTATAATAAAAGAAACCATAAACCTATGGATTTATATGTGATTATTGCAGTGAGTGATATAAAAAGTACAATAAGACAAAACCAATTACCTATTTATTACAGGAGAAATGTGCTGAGGAGGAAAAATAATATTTGTGATTTGCAAGGCTCATAAACCAGCAGATATTACTGATTCATGTGTACGGGCATTGAGTTAGTTGAAGTAACCTACCAAAAATGCTCCCTGGGGAAACCGAGAATTCTTCATGTCTGATTTATCGCCAAAACACTCTTTATTTTACAGCAGCATTTACAGTTTACTGATCAACTAGTCAACAGGTTCATCCATTTGGGGACAGCATTCTGTTTATGAATAAACCAGTTGATATTGACCCACTGCACACCAATAAAGGAAATGGCAACGCACTCCAGTATTCTTGCCTGGACAATCCCAGGAACAGAGGAGCCTGGTGGGCTACAGTTCATGGGGTCACAAAGAGTCAGGCAGGACTGAGCATCTGAACTGAACTGAACTCACTGAATTTGTTACAATATTGCTTCTGTTCCATGTTTTGCCTTTTTTTTTTTTTTTTTTGGCCCCAAAGCACATGGGATCTTAACTTCTCCACCAGGGATTGAATCGTTACCGTCTATACTGGAAGAGCAAGTCTTTAAGTCTGAAAGAAAGGACACTTTGTGAAACTGACCCAACTCCCGCAGCTAGGCGATGGCAGAGTCTGCACTGGGAGCTGAGTTGGCTTCTCAAGCAGGCTGAAGCCTTCCTCTCTTGCACGACGCTTTACCACACTCAAGTCTGTGCCGGGCACTCAGTCATGCTGTTCTTTAGATGGCCTCGGGCTGTCATATTTCACCTCCATCTTCTTGCTCACCCACAGCGTGGCAGGTCTGGGGAAAGACAGAATGAGTGGGCTCCGTCTAAAGGAGTAAACACCCACTGGCCAGTAATTTCATCGCTCCCTTCTCAGACGGTCATCTCATGAACTTGTATGACATCCCCTTCTAAAGCTGCCACTCGGGGGACCAGAGCTTGAATTCAGACTCAAGGAGACACGATGCTTTTCTCTTGGAAGTGCACGTTTAATGGGGGATATCAATGCATAGACGTATCACAGAAAGATGGACAGACCAAGTTATACGAGTACTGAAACTGACATGGTACCAACCCCTGAGATAAGCCCCAAACCCAGTCGCAGTCCCTCTGCCTGTGGCCACTGCAACATGGAACCACCGTTTTTGTTTTGCTTTGATCACACTGAGGGGTATGTTGGAATCTTGGTTCCCTGACCAGGGATGGAACCTGAGCTCCCGACACTGGAAGTGTGGAGTCAACCACAGGACCGCCAGGCGCCACCTTTCTTTTTTTTTTTTGCAATGGGTGTACTAATCTTCCAAGGATGCTATCTAATTCTTTTGTTTGTTTTCTCCAAACTTTAAACTTTCTATTTCATATTGGAGTATAGCCAATATACTGGGTTCGATTCCTGGGTCAGGAAGATCCCATGAAGAAGGGAATGGCAAGCCACTCCAGTATTCTTCCCTGAAGAATCCCATGGATAAAGGAACCTGCTGCGCTACAGTCCACAGGGTCGCAAAGAGTCAGACATGACTGACTGACTAACACACACACACACACACAGCTGGTTAACAATGTTGTGATAGTTTCAAGTGAACAGTGAAGGAACACACCCATACAAATACATGTATCCATTCTCACCTTACCTCCAACCCCCATTCAGGCTGGCCCATAAACACTAAGGATGCTATCTAATTTGGCCTGACAAGCTGGAGATAATAAAGTTAATTCTTGAACAAGGTACGTCACAAACTATAGAAGAGATAGAAAACTCTCGTTTAGAAGGGATCGTCAGGGAATCATTTGCTCACAGCATTGACAATCATCACAGTATGACTTTCCTAACAGGAGAAGGCAATGGCGCCCCACCCCAGTACTCTTGCCTGGAAAATCCCGTGGACGGAGGAGCCTGGTGGGCTGCAGTCCACGGGGTCGCTAAGAGTTGGACACGACTGAGCGACTTCACTTTCACTTTCACTAACAGGCACCTATAGTACCTCCGTGGCTTTTAAGACCTATGGACTGACATCGTAGAAAACTGGTAGCTTATGACTTTGACAGTTGCAAACCTCACCAATTAACTGTGGGAACTAAAGCTGACCATGTGTAAGTTATGCCTTCTCTACCATTGTGGAGCCGACTTCAGTGCCTCTTGATAAGAAGGCTTCAGGGGTAAGGAATGAGGCATACATACAGGTACAGGCTCTCTCTGATTCTCAACTTTTGTGACCACATTACATCAAATTTGGGGATTCCTGGGTGGCTCGGTAGTAAAGAATCGATTGCCAATGCAGATGTAGGAGATGCGAGTTCGATCCCTGGGCTGGGAAGATCCCCTGGAGAAGGAAACGGCAACCCACTCCAGTGGTCGTGTTTGGAGAATCCCACAGACAGGGGAGCCTGGTGGGTTACAGTCCATGGGGTCACAAAGGGTAGGATCTGACTTAGTGAGTAAAGAATAACAACATCAAACTTTTCTCTCCTGTAACTTTGAGATCATTCTTTCTACGGGCACACACTGACTTCTGTATCATGAGTTAGCTTCTTTGCCATTGATCACCAGAGGAATGATGTCGGTAGAATGCAGAAGGTGCACTGGTTCATATAAATTGTATTCCGGATTTTAATGTCTCATACCAGAGAGTCACAGCTGTGGAATACAAAGTACACGAACGTAGCTGAAATCATCAACCGCACAGGAGAAAAGAGAAATGTACACAATTTCTATCTCCCCTCCTTCTCTTTCTGGCCCATGTAGCCAGTCATTCCGTCATCTGGGACGTGCTGATGACCTTGTTTCTCCTTGACTTCTGTACATTTCTCTTTGTCTTCCGAAACGTGGGGTACATCCCCCTGCCAGCAAGCTATCATTCTCCAACAGAACATTCCACACATAAGCCAGCCTCCGTTTAAAATTAGCACTGTGTTTTTTCATTTGCTAGTGACTTTGATATGACTGTATTTGTTATTATGCAGGTTGCAAAGTTCAAAAGGTTTTGAGCAACATGCTCTCGATTATTTTTCCCAAGCTCTGTTATTTTCAACTGTTTTGCTGATTGCTAAATTTATTTTTCAGGCTTCTCTCTATTATGGAATAGCAAAACAAACAAAAGCAAACTCAAATATAAAAACTCTGTATTCACCCTTAGAGGATCCATAAGCTCAGATCTATCTTCCTGTAATAAAAAGAACAAAATCTTCATTTCACCCCATCTCTCCCTGGAACTACAAATCTCTGGCTATCCATCACTTCACAGGGAAATCTCATGAAATATTCATCTCTAATTGCCATCTCCCCTTCACAATTCCCAAGGCTGGTTTTCATCTCCTCCACTGCCCTAAAACATCTCCCACACTGGTTACCAGTAAGGTCTTTGCAACTGTAACAGACACACACACACACACACACACACACACAAAAGAGACACAGTCCACAGGCCCCTGGACCAGGGGGGCTGGATGGATAGATTGTGGTGCCTTCATAATACGACAGAATTAAATCAAAAGGTGAAAATGATGTATGTGAGAGTGTGGACCAGTCCAAAAGTAACGATGCTCAGTGGGAAAAGCCACCTTCCAAGACTAAATCCAGGGACTCCCCTGGTGGTCCAGCGGTTCAGAAATCGCCTTGCAATGCAGGGAACATGGGTTCCATCCCCGGTCACAGAACTAAGATCCCACAAGCAACTACGAGAGTCCGTGCATCACGAGAAAAGAGGAAAGACTCCTGAGTGACAGGCTGAAGGTCCCAAGGGCCACAACTAAGACCCAGTGTTGTTGCCGTTGCTCAATGGCTAGGTCGTGTCCAACTCTTTGCGACCCCGTGGACCGCAGCACGCCAGGCTTCCCTGTCCATCACCAACTCCCGAAGCTTGCTCAAACTCATGCCCATTGAGTCAGGGATGCCATCCAACCATCTCATGCTCTGCATCAGCCATATAAATAAAACTAAATATTAAAGAAAAGGCTCGATCCTGTGCAACTGCATTTTACAGGGCATTCCAGCCAAAACTACACAAGCTGCCCTGGGGTAGTTGAGGGGCTGCTTAAAGGGGCATTTTGAGCGGGCGAGGCAGGAAAGGCAAAGGAATCATCATATATCCTGAAGCCGAGATCTATACCCTTGCGTATGTTTGTCAGTATCGTAAATCTGAACCTGTAAAAGGGCTTTCATTGTATGCAAATTGCACCATAAAAAAAAACCAATCAGTAAACCGGATATGTTTTGGTCCTCTGTGGATCTAACGCGGTTACTACACAGGACACAGGTTTTCCTTCCGCTCTGGTTCGCGTCTCCTCTGTTTCTCGCTTCTGTCCTGATGGTTCCAATCTGGTCCCTCACGGATGTCTCTTCCATACACTCCACCTCCCCCCCGCCACCGGCACCCAGGCGTCCAAATGCTCCAAAATGACCCAGTTGCACACCACTGTGTTCTGACCGTCTTCAGATCCCACTGTGCTATTGGGACTTGATTCCACCTACGAGTTGATGACTTGCCAGTTTTCCCAGACACGTCAGAGACCCACCTATGAACTTATCTTTGGACATCTCAGGCTTCCCTGGTGGCTTAGATGGTAAAGAATCTGTCCACAACGCAGGAGACCTGGGTTCGATCCTTGGGTTGGGAAGATGCCCCGGAGAAGGGCATGGCAACCCACTCCGGTATTTCTGCCTGGAGAATCGCATGGACCAAGGAGCCTGGTGGGTTGAATTCCACAGGGCAGCAAAGAGTTGGATAGGACTGAGCAAATAACACTATCGTTTGGACATCCCACCCACAGCTGTCCTGTGAGCTGGAAACATCCCCCTTGCCCCATCCTCTGCTTGTTTGCACGCTCAGTCATGTCTGACTCTGCCACCCCATGGACGGTAGCCCACCAGGCTCCTCTGTCCACAGGATTCTCCAGGCAAGAACACTGGAGTGGGTTGCCATGCCCTTCTCCAGGGGATCTTCCCAACACAGGGACAGAATCCATGTCTCTTGCATTGCAGGCAGATTCTTTACCATCGGAGCCACTAGGGAAGGCCCCTGGAGTAGCAGAAAGCATCCCAATTGCCCCCAGAATGGATCGGAGCTCACACTTCCTTCCCTGACTGCTCCCTTCTCCATCTCAACGGCATCCTGCACACTTCTGGATAAATGGTCAGCCAGGATTGATCCCACTTTCTACTCTTGGGACCAGCCCTGGCACCTGCTCACGCCTCTCTGTGCAGTCCCCCTGCCTCAGTTCACCCCCATCCTCATCTCTGGAATCCCTGTGGTAGTTTCCATCCCTTCTCTCCCTGCCTGCAACCGTGCCCTTTCCAAGCAGCCTCTTATTCTTTGGACTAACCAACACAGGGTCCCTTGGATGTCTCAGCCCTTGATGCTTGGTTTCAAGGGCCTCCCAATCCAGTCAATAGAGGCTAAGCTGGTAGCAAGTACCTCAACCAGAAGATGTTCAAGACAGGCCTTAAAATACATTGAGTTTAAAAATGAAAGGAATCATTTACTGTCTATTAAGTGCTAGAGACGGAATCTACAAAGATGAATCATATACTGGGCTGTCCTCAAGGAAACAGGGATGTGAACATATTCAATAAAAGGGCTCTTCACTCCCCCCTACACCCTCAGCCCTCAAAGGCACCCTTTCTTACACTGGCACGTTGGAAATAAATGGGTTGGTAAAGAGAGTGTGTCTCATCAGGAAGTGGTTTGTTGAATTTTCCCCAAAGAAAAGTTGTAATTTTGCTTTTTTACAGGTTGAAAAATCGATGCTGAATTAAAGTCCCTCCTCTGTGCTAACTCAAAAAGAGAAAGTCACTGTTTATAGTGTTGTTTATATTTATAATCAACATAAATCAAATTTTCAAAAAGTATTGATACATCTGGTCAACACTAACCCAGATGGGCTCATGCATTCCATTTCTCTCAGCACTCTCAAGGCATAACTGAGAAATAAAACTGGAAGATCCTTCTTAAAAAGCACAGCATATATCTTAAGAAAGGATGCTCCCACATCTGTCACAAAAAATGCTAACTTTTAAATTAGTTTGTGAACAATATTCAAATTCTACTCATCTTTCCAAGCTTCATTTGCACAGCACAGTGGTGGCAGCTACAGTTACCGTGTTATACACTGAATGCTGCTGCCGTACTAAGCCATATCCTCCCGGGCTGCAGCCCACCAGGCTCCTCTGTCCATGGGATTCTCCAGGCAAGAACACGGCAGTGGGTTGCCATTTCCTCCTCCAGGAGATCTTCCCGACCCAGGGATTGAACCCGCCTCCCATTATGTGTCCTACATTGGAGGGCAGGTTCTTTACCACTAGTACCACCTGGGAAGCTCCACCATTATCTTCAAACTTTATAGCAAAAGAAACTGAATGATCAACATATTTCAGTCACTTGCCTCTGATCATACGTTTAGTAAGAGCAGAACTCACATTAGTAAACAGGCAGTCTGATTCTCCACTGGGTAATACCTTCAAAAACTGGTCAAAATGAAGAAAGAAAACACAGCTTTAATATTTAATGCTAAGAATCTTCTAATTGCAAAAAAGGACAAAGAGTAAAAGTTTCTTAAAATCACAGTCAAAAGGGGTGTGAAGGAGAGAAACAGTTCTGTGAAGGAGAGAAACAGTTCTGTAAAGGGCAATCTTTAAAAAGGACATTAATATTGATTTTCAAAAAAAGGCATCTCTGTGGTGCTTACTGAATATAGTGAGAACAGGATGGGCACACAAGGGTCCCAAATCTTTGGCCCATCAATCTGTCCCTTGGATGGAGACCTCCTGACTTAAAATAGAGAGAACTCACGCATGACTCTAAAGCTTGGAAATCATATTTCAAGGACTCACTCCATTTTTAAACTAAGCACGCATAAAATATAGCCACTTCTATTTCCAAAAGTGTTTCACTTTGAGAGATCTGGCAAAGTATGTACTGTATGAGGTTGTTTGTCAAAAACTTACAAACTGTATCTTAATAATCTTTTTTTTTAATTCCCTTTAACCAGAGGAAATATGCAGCGCCATATATCTGAGAAAGTTAAATAAGTACTGTCTGTTGTTGTTGTTTTTTTTCCCCCATAAGAGAAAGAGCAAAAAAGAGTCAGAATGCTGTATCTTACAGCAAGTACTATTTAAACTACCTTTTGACACGTAACAAACACACAACAGACCAGAGTCCAGAAGATAATCCTGTGTCTTCAGCTTGCAGGGAATCTCATACCAAGCATGGAATGGCCCTGGACAACTGAACCCAGTCCCCCACCCACCCAAGGTATGCAGAAGACATTTGAGAGCCCCTTGGACAGCAAGGAGATGAAAACAGTCAATCCTAAAGGAAATCAACCCTGAACATTCATTGGAAGGACTAAGGCTGAAGCTGAAGCCCCAATACTTTGGCCACCTGATGGGAAGAGGTGACTCAATAGAAAAGACCCTGATGCTGGGAAAGACTGAAGGCAGGAAGAGAAGGGGACGACAGAGGATGAGATGGTTGCATGGCATCACCGACTCAACGGACATGAGTTTGAACAAGCTCCAAGAGATGGTGAAGGACAGGGAAGCCTGGCGTGCTGCAGTCCATGAGGTCACAAAGAGGAGGGCACGACTGAGCGGCTGAACAACAAAAAGATTTTTGCAGGTGGGACATCTTTAAAGTCTTTACTGATTTTGCTACAATACTGCCTCTGGCCTACATGTTGGTTTTTTGGCCATGAGGCAGGTGGAATCTTAGCTCCCCAACCAGGGATAGGACCCACACGCCCTGGATTGGAAGATGGACTCCCAGCCACTGGACCACCAGGGAAGTCCCTGAATCCAGTTTCTTGAGTTGAGAACAGGCAGAGGAAAATCACTGCAGACCATTCAGGACAGACCGTGTCTAACTGAGCAGGACTCTGTAGGGCTTTCCTAGGACTGTCCCCACGCTGTAGAAAAGCATTCTGCTTCTAGATTGTAGAAAAACTCCCACTTCTAGACTGTAGGAAAACTTTCACCTTCCAGGCCTTTCCTGAGTTCCAAAGAATACATTTAACCACAGAAGTGAGAAAAAGCAAATAAAAACCACAGGAAAAGTCAAGCAAGATAATATGATAATACTTTGGCCTTTAGACAAAGTCAGGTGACATGCAAGTGGGTGAAAGGGTTATTTGCTAAGTCGTGCCTGACTCTTCGGGCCCCATGGACTGTAGCCCACCAGGCTCCTCTGTCCACGGCATTTCTCCAGCAAGGACACTGGAGATGGTTGCCACGTCCTTCTCCACGGGTACGTATGCGTGCATGCGTACGTGTATGTATTTGCATGTCTGCACGTGCCTGTGTGTGTATGTACTTATCTGCACATGTGTGCACGCTTCACGGGTGTCCCCAAACTCCTTTCATTACTCAGAAGCTCTTCTGGTCTGTGCTCAGATCCCGTCTGCGATAACAAATGTCTTGGTCGGGAATCAACTACCTGTTCCAAGGGCCTATTGCGGTCCCTTTGGCTGAGCCAGCGCTTTCTGTATTAACCGTGTAGCTCCCACCTTCCGTCTCCGCTTCTCAGGAAGAGAGACCTTGCTGGGAAAAAAAAAAAAAAAAAAAAGCTCATCAGAAACACAGCCAAGCACAACACCCCTCCTCATACAGTCGGAACAGACTTAGGGATGGGTGAGTGACCTGCTGCTATACAGAAGCACGTTACGGCCAAGTGAGCAGGCTTTCTGCCCCTGTCTGCATGCGTTTATGAAAGCAGCGGGCAGATACGCATTCAGTGCACAGCTAGGGACTGCCAGGCACATCTCAAGGACAGCCAGCTCCCTTCAGCTAGGAAACAGCAGGCATTGTTACACTGCAAAGAAAGGGGAGATGATTTGCGAGGAATCGGTACGAGATACGCAACAGTTATTCAGAGAGTAATGAGAACAGAAACTGTCACAAGAGGCAGGCTTAGTGGGCAACAGCAGAGAAGGCAGTTAACTGCTTTAAAACAGGGACTCTTCTGGTCCCCTCAGTGAGCCCCACCACCACACTTCTCTTCCAGGTCCAACTTGGGGTGCAGGGGGATCTAAGCCCAAAGCCGAGATGCTTCCAGCTCCCAAGCTGCCCACCCCACTCCCACATCATGGAACCTACTGTACCAGTCCTCAGACTGCAGTTATCTCGACTCTTCACGTCCTCAGAATGAGGCTGCCGGGATTCAGAACAAAGCCATCCCAAACGTGCCCATTTCACGTGGGGAGTGCTTTGGCCCAGACGCTACTGAGGCCCTGCAAATTCTGATGCTTTTCAACCCATGGACTGTGGCCCGCCAGGCTCCTCTGTCCATGGGATTCTCCAGGCAAGAATACTGGAGTGGGTTGCCAAGCCCTCCTCCAGGGGATCTTCCTGAGTATTACAGGTGGATTCTTTACTGCCTGAGCTACCACGGAAGCCCCCCTGATGACTTAGATTAACTGAAATGTGTGGTTTTAAAAATTAATTAATTTTAATTGGAGGCTAATTACTTTACAGTATTGTAGTGGTTTTTGCCATACATTGACATGAATCAGCCATGGGTGTATATGTGTTCCCCATCCTGAATCCCGCTCCCAAAATGTGTGGGTTTTGTAGGTTACCCCCCCTCCCAAAGAGTTATTCCCAGAGATAAATGTTAGCTAAGCAACCCCGTCTACACATCAGGGCAAAGAGAACCACCCAACATGTGCTCTTCTTCTTAGCATCCTGGGAATGACCCTCCTGTCCTTGGAAGTCCGGGCTCCTTTCCATTCCTTCACCCAGGGAGCTGCTCAGATCTGCTTCGACCCGTTTGTCTCCGAGCGTCCTGTGAACATGAGGAATCTGAGTCTCATGCGAGGCGAGAGTACAGACACAGCTAAGTGAGATTTTCTCCTGTTCCTCTGTCCCACACCCTTTTAACTCTTAGACTGGCCAGAAGAACCTAGGAGGCGGAAGTTTCCTTTCTCCCCAACAGGACTCAGTACGTATCTGTTTGAATTCATCTCACCTTTGCTAAAATCAGCTTGGAACTACCAATTCCAAACTCTGTTCTGGAAGGAATCAGGCTTTATCACGAGAGCTGGCTGCTGATGACATGACCCAATGATTATTCTTCCCCTGAAAGGAAAATAAAAAAAACCTGGGCATCTGGTGTGTGTGTGTTTGTCTGTTAGAGAGAAGGGAGAAGGAGGGAGATACAGGGAAAAGGTGCTAATTTACAGAAAGCTGAGGAACTTCCGGTAGTTAAGAGTCCACCTTAATGAACACAGGTTCGATCCCTAGTTTTGGAAGATTCCTTCCACGTGCCTCAGACCAACCAGGACTTCCCTTGTGGCTCAGCTGCTAAAGAATCCACCTGCAATGCGGGAGACCCTGGTTCGACCCCTGGGTTGGGAAGATTTCTTGGAGAAGGGATAGACTACCCACTCCAGGACTCCGGCCTGGAGAATCCCATGCACTGCATAGTCCGTGGGATTGCAAAAAGTCAGACATGAGTGAGAGATTTTCACTTTCAGAGCAACCAAGCCCGGGAGCCGCAACTACTGAGCCCAGGTGCCTTTAGCCAGTGCCCAGCAATGAGAGAGACCACCGCAAGAGGAGCCTCCACCCCACAGCTAGAGAGGAGCCCCCTGGCCCCTGAACTGAAACAAGAGAAAGCCCTAGGACAGCAACGGAGACCCAGCACAGCCAAAGAGAAATACACAAATAGTCAACAAAGTTGAATGCAGAAAACGCATGACTCATGGCAAGCATGCAAGCCCATACCAGCAGAAAGACCTGACTCACAGCAAACACGCAAGCCCATACTAGCAGAAGGACCTGACTCACAGCAAACACGCAAGCCCATACTAGCAGGAAGACCTGACTCACAGCAAACACGCAAGCCCATACCAGCAGAAAGACTGACTCACAGCAAACACGCAAGCCCATACCAGCACAAAGACCTGACTCACAGCAAACATGCAAGCCCATACTAGCAGAAAGACTTGCTTCACAATGCCGGAAGCCAGCATGAAGCAAAGCTCATGAGGAAGGAGGCTTCGGCATACGCAAAGGCAGGATCGAGCCTCAGGAAACCCTGTTCCCGAGCATCTACCCCCAAAACCAGAGTCTTCCTACTTTACTGTTTTATGCTCTCACGTATACCTCTGACT
Source organism: Oryx dammah (assembly GCF_014754425.2). Classification (NCBI taxonomy): domain Eukaryota; kingdom Metazoa; phylum Chordata; class Mammalia; order Artiodactyla; family Bovidae; genus Oryx; species Oryx dammah. Next base: position 126,782,624 of record NW_024070207.1, read on the forward strand.
TTACGGGGGGCTGACCCCCATTACCTCTCTCAGAGAAGGAGTTAACTTACAGCTCCAAGTCAATAAAAAGTCCTGGGCGTGACAAGAGTGTTTCAACTTACGCACTCCTCTGAAGGTTCTCTAGCCTGCCTGTACAGGTTCGTCCGGCCACATGTGATTGTTTGCAGCCTCCCAGCCGTGAGAGGCACGAGATGTTTTAGACTTACTAAAGGCAAATTCTTTTGGGGAAGTTAGAAATTATTGGTATAGTGGGTTGGTTAGGAATTATATTGGTGAAGGGTTTTTCATTTGTTGCGCCAATAACTGCTGCTAATTCCCTCCCCTGGGTGTGACAAGGGTGTCTCAGGTCAAATCTCTCTGCAGACAAACTAGCTTGTGTGACAGGATTATCCATACTCCTGCCACTAGCACATGATTGTTTACTACCTCTCAACCATAAACAGCACAGAGAGTTTGGAGTATTTTGAAAGTCTTAATTATCATAGGGCTTTTCTCATTGTTGAGTCAATGATTGCCGCCAGGCCTCCATATCCTTAGGCACCTGGGAATATATTAATCAATGTATTTGGAATATAGAAAAGGAAATATAGTAGCTTTTGATGTTAGCAATAATAGACTTTTTGAGTTAATGGATTTTCTCTTTTGTTATAGATCACTGTACTTTGTTATAAATCACTGTGTCCTTGCTATGTAAAATGTAACTTTATCACTATCTTAAGACTAAATAGATCTTAAGGGGAACATTGGTGAAAGGTTTTCATTTGTCGGGCTGATGTTTGCTGCTAAATCTCCATATTCCCTGCCCTTATAATGAATATAGCTAGCATATAGGAGAAATAAGTATTAACCTTTAAGATTAATCATGTTAAGCTTAGGTTAAATAAATTCCTTTCTTAGTTATAACCCACTACTCCCTCACCCTATAGGAACGCAACTTTATCTGGTACCTTCAGAGGGTGGCGCCTGGTTTAAGAAAAAACACCCTTGGAAAAAATAAGTTTTTTGGTTATCAGAAAGAAAGGATCATAAAATGTCAGCAGGCCTCATGGCCAGAAGATGATGTAAAACCCCTAAGACCTTTTTTATACATTTATATGAAGCACCTGATCTTGATAAAGGTCAGGACTGCTGACCCCCACGTGACTCTGTATTCATCCCTATGTATAACAAAAGGTATATAAGCAAACCTAAAAAATAAAGAAATCGGATCAGTTTCTGGAAAGACTGGTTCCCCCGGGTCGTCCTTTCTTGCTCCTCGTTTTTCTGGCTGAATTCCCATCGGGAATGTGGGTATTCACCAAGCCTGCTCATTTTGCCTGGGCTTCTAAGATCGGACCAGGGAGGCCTCAGTGCCTCCTCTCCTTCGGGAGAACGGAAAGACGCCTATAGCCTATGTAGGTGGTGATTGGTATTCCACGTAAACCAAGTTATTCAGCCTCTTCTTCTCCACTAATTTTCCCACTACACTATCTGTTTCTAATCTCTCTCTATATATCTGTAATTAAGCAATTAATTCCTAGGACGCCGATTCTGTCCCCACCTTCAAATTACCCTGGATGCACCGGGGCTGGAACCTGGCATCACAGCAAACACGCAAGCCTCCAGTAGGACTTCTCCTGGTGGTACTATTGATTCATCTGTCACACGAGGCTAGCTGTAGGAAAACGGACTTGTCCCTCTCAAGTCAGAACATCTGATGCTGCTGGCCATGTCTGCCAGGGGAATGACAACACCCTCGTGCTGAGCTCGCAAGCACTGCCTTGGGACACCCCGAGTCATGTCTGTCTAGCTTCATCGCACACCTCCTGTCAACTGCTCCTTTCTCTTCTTGGATGTAAACGGCTGGAGGCATTCTCACATTATACTCCTGATCGCTCCACGTGTTAACGACAAGAAAACAGACTAGGCAACTCCCTGGTGATCCAGTGGTCAAGACGCCGCACATCCATGGCAGGGGCCTTGGGTTCCATCTCTGGTCAGGGAACTAAGATCCTGTATGCCAGGCAGAGCGCCCTGCCCCCTAAAAAAAAAGACAGAAGGCAGTTTGCACATGTACCCAAACCACATACAGAGTATATGCAAAGCCGACATTCTGCAGAGCAAACACGGTGGACCACTTGGTTAGAAAAACATCTCCAAGTACTTTCCTGGTGGTCCAGCGGCTAAGACTCCATGCTCTCAAGGCAGGCGGCCCCGGGTTCAATCCCTGGTCAGGGAAATAGACCCCTCGTCCCCAGGCTGCAACTAAGATTCTACGTGTCACAGTAAACCTTTGTGCAACCAAATAAATAATTAAAAAAAAAAAAAAGAGTTCCAAACTTTTACAAGTTTTTGTTGCTGTTTGTTTCCTTTCTTAGATCATATCTCCAGCAAGATAAAGAAGGGCGGGCTAGTGGCAGATTTACTTGGCAGTGACTCAATTACATTGGTCATGTCCCCTTGCCAGGGACATCTTTCAATCTCTGGACATTAAAAAAAAAAAGTATGTATTTTTAACCGGAGAATAATTACAGTATTGTGTTGGTTTCTGCCATAAAGAGTCAGACATGGCTTAGTGAATGCAACTGACAGTAAACAAAAGATCTTGCAGTGGTGAACGTAAACAGTCTGAACAGTCTCCTCTGTACACGAGACGGGAGGATGCCAGTTTGGAGTTTGTATGTTGGTGTGTCTGATGAGCTGGCTGCCCTGAGAAGGGTCAAGAGCCTGATTCATTCAGACGTCACACTGACGGAGGTGTTAACCCGCCAACACTTACCACCTCCCTACCCTGTCTCCAATCAACTCGATTTTTTTTCAAGATCTTGTTGATGCTTTGTTAAGACTTCTTTAAAAGCCTTTCTTAAATTTGTCACAATGCTGCTTCTGTTTTACGCTTTGGTGTTTTGGCCACGAGGCACATGGGATCTTACTTCCCCATCCAGGGATCAAACCCGCACCCCCTGCATTGAAGGCAAAATCTTAACCACTGGACCACTATGGAAGTCCTTCCAATCAGCTGTATTTAGCTGACTCATTTGTCTACACTGTCAGCCACTATCTCAACTCCCAATTTCTTTCTTCAGTGGGGAAAACAAACATTTACAAAGTAGGTGTCCAGCAACAGGAAAGATAATGGATTTGCTATAGGGCAGTTTCCACATGGACCACAGACCACTCAGAACACACTCAGCTGTTTGGCAACCTACAGGCATTTTTTTAAAATGATGTTTGACAGAAAACAAGAAAGTTCTGTAAAGCAATTACCCTTCAATAAAAAAAATAAATAAAAAACAATACAGTCTTTACATCAATGTCAAAGTATCTGCATTCACTGCTATACAATTGAGTGACATTTTTCTTTCTGTGCCATGCCATGCTTTACGGGCACTTCCCTGGTGGTTCAGATGGTAAAGAATCTGCCTGCGATGCAGGAGGCCTGGGTTTGATCCCTGGGTCAGGAAGATCCCCTGGACAAGGGAATGACACCCCACTCTGGTATTCTTGCCTGGAGAATTCCAAGGACAGAGGAGCCTGGCAGGCTACAGTCCATGGGGTCGCAGAGAGTCAGACACAGCTGAGTGACTAACAGTTTCACATCACTTTCATAGTTGCTTTGCACTTCTGTACCAGTTTCTGCTACACAAGAAAACTGAATGAGTAAGATGGCTGGATGGCTGGATGGCATCACGGACTCGATGGACGTGAGTTTGGGTGAACTCCAGGAGATGGTGATGAACAGGGAGGCCTGGCGTGCTGCAATTCATGGGGTTGCAAAGAGTCGGACACAACTGAGCGACTGAACTGAACTGAACTGAATATACTATATAAATATATATACAGAATGCATATCCAGTATTCTTCCTTGTAAAGTTCCATGGACAGAGGAGCCTGGCGGGCTATAGTCCATGGGCTGTACAAACATGCCTGAGCACACAGACACAGTCACACAGAACCCATTTATTGATAAAAGAATTGGCGATATAATGGCTAAGACCCAGGCAGTCTTTGTCTTAAAAAAAAAAAAAAAAAAAAGGCTCTCCTCACTTGAGTTTAAGGACAGTGAAATAAACTAAATATGAGTCCAACTTCAGATGGCTCCATGGATGATACAAGCCACTTGAGCTGTCGGGCTGACGGAAGTCGGATGGAGCATGCAGGCTGAATCCAGGCAGAAGATGAAGGCGAGTGCACCCTGATTGTTTCAAGTCCATCCTAAACGAGCCCTTCTCTGCAACGATGGCCCCTCTCATGTCTGGGGGTCGGGGTGGTGGTGGTGGCATTCAGAGCCCTCTGTCTTACACCACCAGGGCACATCATGCCTACTGCCATCTGCTATGACGTTCACAAGAGCGCCTTCCCCACCAACGTGAGACTCACAAACACAGCAGCTGGCCCTCCCTTGGTTCTTCCTTTACACCTAGCCTATATTAGTTGCTCAACAAACCTCATTCAACCCGAGAATGAACAAGATGTGAACGAGGACACAGCTTGCACTGACATGAACTTTCCATACACTAGTCAGATTTCTAAGCCCTGCAACCAACATGTGGGGACTGTCAGAAAGCATTTAACAGGAGGCTTCCTGAGTGCTGTTTTGGGTCTGTCAGGAATCCTCTGCTGCTGCTGCTAAGTTGCTTCAGTCATGTCCGACTCTGTGCGACCCCATAGACGGCAGCCCACCAGGCTCCCCCGTCCCTGGGATTCTCCAGGCAAGAACACTGGAGTGAGTTGCCATTTCCTTCTCCAATGCATGAAAGTGAAAAGTGAAAGTGAAGTCGCTCAGGAGTGTCCGACTCAGCAACCCCATGGACTGCAGCCCACCAGGCTCCTCTGTCCCGGGGCTGAGGGATCCAGGCATTTCCTTTGTTAGTTTTTCAATACGGTGATAAGTACCCTCTTCCTTTTTATGAACCATGTGGTAATATCTCTGCTGAAAATAGCTATCTTGTAAGACAGTATAAATACCTACACAGTGTTGAATAAAACAGCTCTGCTCCATCAGAGCTTTGGTCCCCGTGTCTTGCTTTCTCTCTCTCTCTCCCTCTCTCTCTTTTTCAGGCTGATCCCCTGGAGCACAGAGGCTCTCTGAGTTCACTTTCCTGCCCGGGCTTCTAAGACCCTCTGGAGAAGGTGCTGTGCGCCGTCACCCCATCAAGAGGGTGCCTGAGGCCTCCGTGAACAGAGCAAGCCCTGTACCAGGGGCTTTATTGGCTTTCTGCGTAAACCAAGAAATATCCGCCTCTTTCTCTCTCCTTTACTTTCTTATCGGTTGACTCTGGACCACCAGGTTCCGGTCCCTTAAAGGACCCCAACAGGGACCTCCCAACTAGGAAGCCCTGGAGTCAAAGCATAAACTCAGGATGTCTTAGAGGCTGTGGCTGAAGGCATCTCCGTAATAGTTCAAGAATCATGGCTGTGGAGGGAAATAATCTAAGTGTCCTTTGATGGGTGAATGGATAAAGAAAATGTGATAACACACACACACACACACACAGGAATACTATTCACTTGTAAAAAAACAAAGGACGAAATGTTGCCATTTGCAGCAACATGGACGGACGTGGAGGGCATTGTGCTAAGTGGAAGAAGTCAGATATTCACTGCAAGACCTCACTTCTATGTGGCATTTAAAAAGTTAAACATCACTGACATGAATCCACCACGGGTGTCAATGTGTGGCAAAACCAATACAGAATTTTAAAGTAAAATAAAAAATAAATTAATTAAATAATTTAAAAAAAAAAAAGTTAACCATCAAACTCAGAGATTCAGAGAACCCCCCGGGGGCTGCAGAAGAGGAGGGTGGCAAAGAGTATGGAGTCAAAATGTATCAACTGCCAGTTACATTGATAAGGATTTATTTATAAAATAAAATTTATTTAAGTCATGGAGATATAATGTACAATATAAGTGAGGACAGTTAATTTGAAAGCTGCTAAACTTCTCATCAGAAAAAATAACTATGCAAGGTGACAGATGTTAGCTACAGTTATTGTGGTGACCATTTCACAACATACACAAATATCTACACCTCAAAATTACTATAATATTGAAGGTCAAGGATATATCAATAATAAAGCTGCAGCTTTTTTTTTAGTTTGAGACTTTCGTTTTTTTTTCCCATCTGTATAACTAATAAAATATCTCACACGTTCAAGAAAAAGAAAATAGAACAGCAATCATAGAAAGCTCACAAGATTAAAGCAATAATGCTCAGAAGCCATAAATCAAATTACCACACAACATGAAACAAACCCTGCTAAGTGTCAGCCAATAAGGATATAAGCCATCTCACTATGCAATTATCAAATAAAATGGAAGACCTACGCTATTAAGGCAAGGAGTCCAAGGCAGGCAATTGCAAGCCGAAGCGGCTATGAAAAGGAAAACTAAAGCATGTCTCAAGGGCTTCCATTCAAAAATTCTAAGGACCATCTTCTGCAAGAACCAGCAAGTTGAAACTCCCAGGGTGAGCTGAGTGAGCCTTCATCTACATGTAGGATGACAAGCCTGTGAGAAGGAACCCAGGTGCGTCATCACCACCCGAGTGAGTGGTCCAGTCTAGAAAGAAATGTGGTTGGTGAATAAAGAAGCCCTTTCTCTCAGAGAAGCCTGGACTTCCCTGGTGGGACAGCGGATAAGAGTCCACCTGCCGATGCAGGAGACGTGGGTTCAGGTTCAATCTCCAGCCTGGGAAAATCCCACATCCCAGGAACAACTAAGACTCTGAGCTCCAACTGGGTAGTTGTGCAACTAGAGAAAGCCTGCTTGCAGCAATAGAGACCCAGTGCGGCCCAAAACAAAGTAAAAAATAGATAAATAAGAAGAGATGCTAGAAGCGAAATTGAGCAACACAGCCAATACCTTTCAGCATTCTAGACAAGCGTAAAGAAAGACACACCATCCGCTACTTCTTAACTGCTCCACTTATTCAATTATTTATTCATGTATACACTCATTTATTCACCCTTGGTACAGACGATCAATGATCACCAGTCAGAGCAGCACTTCTTCCACTTTGACGGGCATACGAGTCACTCAAGGAACTCATCAGAATAGAAGGCTGACTCAGGAGGTCTGGGCCCGAGGTGTGACATTCTGTACTTCCGACAGCCTCGAGGGTCACGTGGATGCTACTAGCCTGAGGAAAAGCGACCCCCTGCCCCCCGACTCAGGCAGCTGATATACTAAGCGGAAGAGGTCACAGTCCTTCTGGTTCAAGGATGGCCTCTCCTAGACTAAGGGGCGGGGGGGGGGGCGAATAATCAATGTGGTTTTGCTCAAAACGTCTTTCACTCTCCAAGAGACTAAGACACTCAGCAAAAAAAAGCATATTCCTTTTTATCCTCTCATAGTGTATTATATTATGCTGCTGCTGCTGCTGCTAAGTCACTTCAGTCGTGTCCGACTCTGTGCGACCCCATAGATGGCAGCCCACCAGGCTCCCCCGTCCCTGGGATTCTCCAGGCAAGAACACTGGAGTGGGTTGCCATGTCCTTCTCCAATGCATGAAAGTGAAAAGTGAAAGTGAAGTCACTCAGTCGTGTCTGACTCTTAGCGACCCCATGGACTGCAGCCCACCAGGCTCCTCCGTCCATGGGATTCTCCAGGCAAGAACACTGGAGTGGGGTGCCATTGCCTTCTCCGATTATATTATGCTATACTCTGTTATAACAAATGCAAGCACACATACCCACGTGTATGTAGTGGAACATTATTCTTTAATTCTATCTAGTGTGGAATGTGTTATGGGGTTTCCTGACTCTTAGGTTCAGGATCTGGCAGATGCAGATGAAATGAACAAAACCCAGGTTAATAGAATAAATATGTTCAGAATACCAGACCAGCCTACCAGCCTCCTGAGCCAGTCAAGAAGCTATAGTTAGAAGCAGACATGGAATAACAGACTGGTTCAAAATTGGGAAAGGAGTACATCAAGGCTGTATGTTGTCACCCTGCTTATTTAACTTTTATGCAGAGTACATCATGAGAAACGCTGGGCTGGAAGAGGCACAAGCTGGAATCAAGATTTATGGGAGAAATATCAGTAACCTCAGATATGCAGATGATACCACCCTTATGGCAGAAAGCGAAGAACAACTGAAGAGCCTCTTGATGAAAGTGAAAGAAGAAAGTGAAGAAGTTGACTTAAAGCTCAACATTCAGAAAACTAAGATCACGGCATCTGGTCCCATCACTTCAGGGCAAACAGATGGGGAAACAATGGAAACAGTGACAGACTTTATTTTCTTGGGCTCCAAAATCACTGCGGATGGTGACTGCAGCCATGCAACTGAAAGACAATTGCTCCTTGAAAGAAAAGCTACGGCCAACCTAGATAGTGTATTAAAAACCAGAGACATCACTTTGCTGACAAAGGTCTGTATAGTCAAAGCTATGGTTTTTCATGTATGGATGTGACAGCTGGACCATAAAGAAGACTGAGGGCTGAGGAATTGATGCTTTTGAACTGTAGTTTTGGAGAAGGCTGTTGAGAGTCCCTTGGACAGCAACAAGATCAAAGTAGTCAATCCTAAAGGAAATCAGTTCTGAATATTCATTGGAAGGACTGATGCTAAAGCTGAAACTCCAGTACTTTGGCCACCTGATGTGAAGAGCTGACTCATTAGAAAAGACTTTGATGCTGGGAAAGATTGAGGAGCAGGGGACGACAGAGGATGAGATGGTTGGATGGCATCATTGACTAAATGGACATGAAAACTCTGGGAGAAAGCGAAGGACAGGGAAGCCTAGCATGCTGCAGTTCATGGAGTCACAAAGAGTCAGTCATGACTGAGCTACTGAACAACAAATGCACAGATTTTACTGTGTTAATTTTATATGTATGTGGGGTTTCACAGAAAATAAACGAGTACTCGAGAGAGGAACTTGGATCCAGGAGCTTATGGCATGTTAACCAAGGGCGATAAACTAAGAAGTTGCTAGATAATAAAAGAAGGAAGAGTTTTAGCTTCTAGGAGAGGCAATACATGGGAAGGAAAATATCTGAGGGAAACTTAAGGGTTGTTTAGCAAGTTTCGTTACAAGATGCAACCTGGTACCCTCTGCAGAAAGGAGTCATGGCCCACTTTTAAGAGTTGCTCCCTTCTTGATATGATAGAATACAGCTTTACAAAAGAAAAGGTGTTCCCTTTATAAAGAGAATCCATGGCTTGCGATTAGGCAGAAAGGCGGAAGGCAGAGGTCCCCCTGTGTCCCCTCTTGTAAATTGCCTTTAGCTCCGAATGCTGTCACACACTTTTGATAAACACAGAGTAAAGGGACAAAGTAGGTAACTGAATAGCTAACTCCACTAGAGGATTCTAAGTAGGAGAATGAAATGTGGGAGATCACTTTAGGTTGGGTTTCCCTGGTGGTTAAAAAACAAACAAAGCCTGCCTGCCAATGTAGGAGACATGGGTTCAATCCTCGGATAGGGACGATTCCCCTGGAGAAGGAAATGGCAACCCACACCAATACTCTTCCCTGGAGAATCCCATGGACAGAGGAGCCTGGTGGGCTACAGTCCATGGGGTCGCAAAGAGTCGGACACGACTGAGCGACTGAACACAAACATGGACATGGGTGAGCAGAGGAAAACAGGTTTGCTTAACCACAAAACCAAGCCGGCTTCCTTAGCAACAAAACTACGCAACAGAAGCAGGAGATATGTCCCAAAACAATAAAATAATGGTGGCATGAGAGCCCCATCCTGTCCAGTGAGTTCAGTAAGTTAGGATAAGCTCTCTACACACATAAAAAAGGAATAATCTGTGGTCCTAACTTGACCGCGGAGGGATAAGAAACTTCCCCTGCCCTACACGGAGAAGGAGCCGATGATGGAAGTGGTGACACCTACTCGAGAAAGTCAAAGAAGGGTTTCTCCTCCTCCCCTCTCTATCTTTGATTATAAAAATGTTACCTACTGAGTACTCCAGGCACGACACCCTCTGACTTGTAAGCCTCACAAGAGGTCTATTCTAACAAATCACTTCTTACCACTTTGCCTTTTCCATGCTGAGGCATAAAGGACAAGAGTTTTTTTTTTTTTTTTTCCTCACAGCCCCCAGAGCCCCAGAAACACCACCCATCTCTACCACTTTATGGTCAGTTGCTCAGTTGTGTCCAACTCTTTGCGACCCCATGGGCTGTAGCCTGCCAGGCTCCTCTGTCCATGGGGATTCTCCAGGCCAGAATCCTGGAGTAGGGTAGCCTTTCCCTTCTCCACTATTCCCCTTTGGGGTGGCATACTGTCATCCTCTTCATTTGCAAAGTCAGAAACTGAGTCTTATTAACCCTTTCTTTCTTGGCATTCTCTGCTAAGAAACAAACTCTTCCATCAACCCAAAATATCTTCCTGGATGTAACTAAGGATGTCCTTCATCTCTTGAAAGTTTCAAGCACCCCAGGTCAGCTAGAAAGATTCCCCAAATACACACATGGCCATCACCCAGAAGCAGTTTCAATTTCAAAGTGGCTGGATACGCACTCATTTAATCAGAGGCTGTCTTTTCTTCCAGACTGCAGAATCCCAGGTGGCTCAAGCTGCTTGCCACTACAGCAGACGGAAGAGACATGGGTTCAATCCCTGGGTGCGGAAGATCCCCTATAGAAGGGCACGCAACCCACTCCAGTATTCTTGCCTGGGAAATCCTAAGAACAGAGGAGCCTGGTGGGCTACAGTTCCTGGGTTACCAGAGTTGGACATAATGGAAGTGACTTGGCACACATGTAGACTCTGGAAGCCTGAGGACGTACATCCTCTACCAGCAGGCTCCACGACACAGGAGACACGTCTGTGGGTTAGGTAATACAGTGACGGATGACATCTGTCCCATGCTTACCGCGCCCACGTAGCCTTCTAGGCGCTTGATCTGTGTTAATGTCTTGAATCCTCCCAACCACTGACCAAGTGCCCTGCGGTCTGTCCCCACTTGCCTTTTAGAGTGCAGAAGTCGTAGTACCCAAGCAGGCAGGAGTCAGACCCAGGTAGCCAGCTATCACCTCGGGGCACCTAAACTGAAGGGCGGCGCAGAGGAGAAAATCCAGCTGAGACAATGCACTATCCAGAATTCTCTCACGTCTCCCATTTCACACGTCAGCGACTGAGAGTCGCTCAGTCCTGTGGCCTCCTGGAGACCCCATGGGCTGTAGCCCACCAGGCTCCTCTATCCAAGCAACTTCCCAGGCAAGAATACAGGAGTGGGTTGCCATTTCCTCCTCCAGTTTCCTGAACAGAGCGTCCCAAATACTCATATATGCACTCGAGATGCCCGCATAAGAACATGGACCTGGTGTGCAGCCGGCAAGTTCTAGAGATCAGATTCCACTCTGGACGCCAGCGTCTCTGCTGGCCCAGCAGAGACTTGTTTACAAACGTTTGCCTTTCCATCTCCACGTCTATTACTTTCCTCCCCAGTAAAGTCACAAATCACTGCCCCCAGGGTCCTCTGTCACCTGGAGCTGAAGACGGTATTCAAGAGGAGGGTCAGGGGCACTTTGGCTTCCCAGGGTCTCTCCATGCATACGTGTTATTCAACTTTTGTTTCATTTTCTTTCCCGCCAAGCTGTCTCAGTTCAGCTCAGTTCAGTCGCTCAGTCGTGTTCGACTCTTTGCGACCCCATGAATCGCAGCACGCCAGGCCTCCCTGTCCATCACCAACTCCAGGAGCTCACTCAGACTCACGTCCATCGAGTCAGTGATGCCATCCAGCCATCTCATCTTCTGTCATCCCCTTCTCCTCCTGACCCCAATCCCTCCCAGCATCAGAGTCTTTTCCAATGAGTCAACTCTTTGCATGAGATGGCCAAAGTACTGGGGTTTCAGCTTCAGCATCATTCCTTCCAAAGAACACCCAGGGCTGATCTCCTTCAGAATGGACTGGTTGGATCTCCTTGCAGTCCAAGGGACTCTCAAGAGTCTTCTCCAACACCACAATTCAAACACATCAATTCTTTGGTGCTCAGCCTTCTTCACAGTCCAACTCTCACATCCATACATGACCACAGGAAAAACCATAGCCTTGACTAGACGGACCTTAGTCGGCAAAGTAATGTCTCTGCTTTTGAATATGCTATCAGGTTGGTCATAACTTTTCTTCCAAGGAGTAAGTGTCTTTTAATTTCATGGCTTCAATCACCATCTGTAGTGATTTTGGAGACCAAAAAAATAAAATCTTGACACTGTTTCCACTGTTTCCCCATCTATTTCCCACATCCGTCTAATTCTCAGACCGGCCAGAAGGGTAGAGGAAGGTTTCCTCCTTCCTGACCAGCACAAGGCCAAGCTTCAGTAAAGCGATCTCGTTACGATCATTGTAACCAGCTGAGGTGAGCATGGGTACAGAACCTCTCTTCACGCACCATCAAATGGTGCTTGTCATGTATTTTGCATGCAGAAATGTATGACTTGGCCGGAAGTTTCGTTCGGGCTTTTCCACAAGACATTACAGAAAAACTTGAAAGAATTTTTTTTTTTTGCAAATCCTATCTATTTATCTGTAGGTGGCTCAGAATCTGCCTGCCAATACAAGAGATGCAAGTTTGATCCCTGGGGTTGGGAAGATCCCCTAGAGGAGGAAACGGCAACCCACTCCAGGATTCTTGGAAGAATTCCATGAACAGAGGAGCTTAGGGGCTACAGTCCATGGGGTCACAAAGAGTCGGACATGACTGAGCATGCATGCATTTATATAAAGATGACACACTGCCACATGTCATGGGTGGGTAACAGAAATAAATATACAACGCCCATGTGTACCTTCTCTGGGCTTAGACTCTCAAGGAATCTCCTGACCTGATGTGTTTTGTAATTTGGTTTTATTTTCACACTCAAATTAGCATTTGGGCCAGAGCAGACTGAACAATGCGGCTAAGCCACTGACAACCGGAAAAAATTTTTTTTTATCTTCATTGATCAGGGGGTCTTTTCAGCCTTTTGAATACACACTGCTCTCCAAAGCCATCATGTGCTAATCCACTCCTGGAACACACAACTCTTCTCCCCTGTTCTGTTTACTCTGCGTCCTTTTCAAGCCACAGTGTACTCGGCAGTTGACAAACGAACGCCATTGTGTTCTGAACAAATACACTTCAGTTTCAATCGCAATGCACAAACAAAGAATGATCCCCAAGATGGCAAAACACAGCTGAAGAGTTAAAGCAAACACTTGTATAACCTTTTAAAACATGGCACAGAAGCAAAACACTCTTACTTAGAAATGTGGAGAAATGTCTTCAACCAACTGCATCCCGTCCAAATTATATCATTTTTTTCTCCTTCAATATAAAACAAACAGTAGGATAACCAATGCTTTTTGAGCCTATTATTAAATAAACTAGTGTGGCTTTGATGATGATAGCAAAAATAAGTTATGCTTGATACGACACAATTTTTCTGAATGACCAAATCAGGCATGGCCAACAAGGTATGGTCAAACTGTGAAAACAGAAAACCATGATTTATGAGGACTAGTCTGGGTGTCCAGTGGTCAAGATTCTGAGCTTCCACTGTAGGGGGCAGGGGTCTGATCTCTGGTCAGGAAACTGAGACCTTACATTCTGTTCAGCAAAGTTAAAAAAAATAATGATTTATAAGGAATTTTCAGTCACATGGAACAATGTTTGTGATGAAATATTCATGGGAAAACATTATACTATCAATGTATACATTGTGTTTATATCATTGTGTTATGAATAGACAATGGGCAGACACAAAATCTAAAGATGTGCATAAATATTAAGACACCAAGATATACAAGCTTCCCAGGTGGCTCAGTGGTACAGAATCTGCCAGCCAACACAGGAGACGCAGGTTTGATCCCTGGGTTGGGAAGATGCCCTGTGGAAGGAAATGGCAACTCACTCCAATATTCTTGCCTGGGAAATCCCATGGACAGAGGAGCCTGGTGGGCTAGAATCTACAGAATCACAAAAGAGATGGACACGACTGAGTGACTGAACAGCAGATACATAAATATATATTTCTAAAAAAACAAAAAGCTGTAGGAGAGATCCACAAATGATACTGATTCAGTTATGCACGGAGGAACTTTCCTAAAGAATCATTTTAGTAAACAGGTCATGGGGAACTTCCCTTGTGGTCCAGTGGCTAACACTCCAAGCTCACAATGCAGGGGGCCTGGGGTTTGAGCCCTGGTCAGCGAACTAAATTCCACGTGGCTGCTAAGTTGCTTCAGTTGTGTCTGACTCTTTGCGTCCCCACAGACTGTAGCCCGCCGGGCTCCTCCGTCCATGGGATTTTCCAGGCAACAATACTGCAGTGGGTTGCCATGCCTACCTCCTACATCCCATGTGCCTCATCTAAAGATTCCAGATGCTGCAATGAATACTGACGATCCCACATGCTGGAACTCAGGCCCAGTACAGCCAAATAAACAGACACATATTTAAACAAAAGAAAGGAGCTGGCAGCATCAATACATCTTTATCACTTGAGTTGTAATTCATGACTTTCCATCAACGGGGAACATGGGTGATCATACACGCCCATCTGTGAATCTGGGCCTGCCCACCAGGATTCTCTCCTCACGCTGCTTCAGACCAACAATACGAAGGGAACCGTAAACCAAACATTGGGTACTTTGTTTCTTTTTTCCAGAGTCACACGCTGCGTAAATATGCAAGGCCCTTAGTCACAATGATGAGTAAATAAAATTGAGGTCCCCTGGGAGTAACAAACCTTAGAACAGCAATTGGAAAAGAATGTCATATGTACACATGCTCACACATAAATACTCATAGACATATATACACATATACTTGCCTGCACTTATCTAATTAGGTATATATGTCACACGCGGTACACCAGTCAAGGCTATAGTGATGCTTGATAAATAAAATTTAGAGGTTTATGCCACATGGGGAAAACTGTAGAATATTATTTATAAATACAACACACACACACACACATTTTATATACATATATGCACACACCGAAAGAGACAGATACTCATGTGTGTGAGCACATATACACTGAGTTGGACAAAAATGTTGATTTGGTTTTCCTGCATACCTCGGTTAGCAAAGAATCTTCCGGCAATGCAGGAGACCTGGGTTAGATTCCTGGGTCAGGAAGATCCCTTGGAGAAGGAATACTCCTGTATTCTTGCCTGGAGAATCCCCATGGACAGAGGAGCCTGGCGGGCTACAGTCCATGGGGTCACAAAGAGCCGGACACGACTTAGCAACTATACCATCATCCACTTTATGAAAAACCCTGAGCGAACATTTTGGTCCACCCAGTACACGCATACACTCGGGTGTAAGTACATGTATATGATCATAATGAAAAGCATTACCAAGTGAGCTGGAAAAACAATTGCAGAGGAGAGGCTGGGGAGTAGGAGCAAGCCAGCATCCCGTGGCGTCTTTGTCCGTTGCATTCTCTTGGCATCGAGTGTCTTGGTTGAAATCCTGCCCACCTCCCTCCTCCCTTATCTCCATACACAGACAGGCACCTCTCACTCATGAGATTTTGGAAAAAAAAAAAAAAAACTACTCAGGCTCGCTTTGCCTTGGCTTCTCAATCTGTTACATGGGCTCAATCATTTTAAAATCCACTCTATGACTTTTATTTTTTAAAATGTATTTGCCGGCACCAGGTCTCCGCTGTGGCAAGCGGGATCTAGTTTGCCAACCAGATATCAAGCCCCCCCACCCCCATATTGGGAGCATGGAGTCTGAGCCACTGGACCACCAGGGAACTTCTCTGCTCTGTGTTTTCGGTGAGGAACCCTAAGTCTCCGGACTCAGGCTGCTGCTTAGGAAGCAATTAGTAACCATAACGTAGAAGGGCTGTGACTCAGTTCCAGAACAGGACCCCAAAGAGTTCAACCTCCCCGCTCCTCTCTAAACCAGCCACGAGCAAAGGTCAGAACTTGTTTCTACTCTAGGCAGGAGTCAGCGATAGACAGGGAAGCCTGGCGTGCTGCAGTCCATGGGATTGCAAAGAGCCGGACACGACTGAGCGACTGAACCGAACTGACCTAGGGTGGTGGCTCAGTGGTAAAGAACCTGCCTGCAATGCAGGAGAGCCGGGTTGGATCCCTGGGTCGGGAAGATCCCCTGGAGAAGGGCATGGCAACCCACTCCAGTATCCCTGCCTGGAGAATCCCATGGACAGAGGAGCTTGGCGGGCTACAGTCCACGGGGTCACAGAGTCGGGTACGATTCAGCAACTAACACTAGGGTGAGAACAGGGGTGGGGCTGGCAAACTGCAGCCCG
The DNA here is from genome assembly GCF_014754425.2 of Oryx dammah. Classification (NCBI taxonomy): domain Eukaryota; kingdom Metazoa; phylum Chordata; class Mammalia; order Artiodactyla; family Bovidae; genus Oryx; species Oryx dammah. Next base: position 126,798,852 of record NW_024070207.1, read on the forward strand.
GGGGGCCGTACCCGACTGGCATCTGTTCTGACCTCCCTGGGGCACAGAGACACCCCTTGCCCCTCTGCACTCCCTGGGCTGTTTTCACCTACAGACACAGAGCATGAGGCTTCTGGCATAGAAATTTACCATCTGGTGCTTTACAGAAGAAGCCTGCCAAACCCTGGAACTGAACCTTCATGAGGCCTGGAGGCAGAAATTTGACTCCACGCTCAAGGTTTTTGTCATATATATATATATGTGTGTGTGTGTATGTATCAGTTCAGGTCAGTTGCTCACTCCTGTCCGACTCTTTGCGACCCCATGGATTGCAGCATGCCAAGCCTCCCCGTCCATCACCAACTCCTGGAGCTTGCTCAAATTCATGTCCATCGAGTGGGTGATGCCACCCAACCATCTCCTCCTCTATCGTCCCCTTCTCCTCCCGCTTTCAATCGTTCCCAGCATCAGGGTCTTTTCCAATGAAAATATATGAATTCCAATGAAAATACATGAATATATATACGCTGATAGAGGACAGTAGCTTATGCATGACAATTAACACAACGTCTGTAGCTACTGGAATTGTTCTGTGATGAAGAACAGCTTAACTGTAAATCAGGATTTAGGAATCACAGGCTGAAATAACCACAAAGACACGTCATTCTGAAAGACGTAAGTGAGAACAGTACTCATGGAATTCTGGCTTCATAACACATCCCCCAGCTCAGTCAATAACGTCATGTTTAAAGGGGGAAAAAAAAAAAGACCAAAACGGGAATATGTTCATTTCCCCGAGAATCATCTCCTGTTTCATTGGCTACGTGAGTCTAAGTCCTCATGATATCATTTTATCTTCACCGTGGGATTTTCATCTTATGACTTGGTAGAATTCCTGGTGGCTTTCCTGCTGGCTCAGATAGTAAGGAGTCTGCCTGCAATGTAGGAGACCCAGGTTTGATTTCTGGGTTGAGAAGATCCCCTGGAGAAGGAAATGGCAACCCGCTCCAGTATTCTTGCCTGGAGAATCCCATGCACAGAGGAGCCTGGCGGGCTACAGTCCGCACGGTCACAGAGAGTCAGACATGAGTGTGTAACTACCACTAGCACTGGTAGAACTCCCCAGGATCGGGATTTCTGCCAGGACAATGTCTCTGTATCATTCCTTCTTCCATCAAGGCTCAGCCATGGCTTTAGGGGAAAAAAAAAGCTCTAATGCATCACGTAAAATGTACAGACTGGAATGACGCGATGGTTTAGGGTGCCAGTCAGAAAGAAAAGCATCCTTGAGCTGCCTGACCCTGGATAATGGTGATGAGCATGGTAAACTCATTCTGCAGATGCTGTAATTTTTTTCCCCCAAGTGAAGACCAGCACGGGTACTTTTCTAACTGCATGGTAAACTCATTCTGCAGATGCTGTAATTTTTTTTCCCCCAAGTGAAGACCAGCACGGGTACTTTTCTAACTGTGCGGTTGATAACCCTCAGCGCACAGGCCTGGCTTTATGGGGGGAAGGTACCCCTGGGGCTGCAACTTTAAGTTGCAAATCTGTACCACTATCATCCTGGTCTGAAGCTTTTATAAAAGAAGATCTTCATGTCCTGCTAGGGCTTTCCTGGTGCCTGAGACTGTGAAGAATCTGCCGGGCATTCTGAAGATCCAGGTTTGATCCCGGGTTGGGAAGATCCCCTGGAGGAGGAAATGGCAAGCCACTCGAGTATTCTTGCCTCGAGAATCTCATGGACAGAGGAGCCTGGCAGGCTACAGTCCCTGGGGTCACAAACAGTCGGACACGAGTGCGGTGACTTAGCACATATGTATGTGGGTACCTCATTCACTTTGCTGTACATCTGAAACTAACACACCGTTGTAAATTACCTGTGCTCCAATAACATTTTGTTAAACAATTTAAAAAACAGAAATGGTCAAGGTAATGAAGAACTCATTTAAAAGCCAGAGCCTCAGTCAGATGACCGTTCTTTGTTTTGAAACTACAGTGGTTTCAGCATGGGCATTCCCTGCAGCTAAAGAATTACCCGGAGCTACCTATCTCAAAAAGAGGCAGGGAGCCCTCAGAGGAGGTGGTCTCCAGACGCCGATGACCGAAGATACAAACGGTAGTCTGCAGCTGAACAAACAGATGTAGAGTGTGGGCTACTGACATGGGCATGAAACACTGAAATTTAACCCCCGGAGGTAACTTGGAGGGGTTCATGGTTGTAAAGAATCCACCTGCCAATGCAGGAGACCCAGGCTCATTCCCTGGGTCGGGAAGGTCCCCTGGAGGAGGGAATGGCAACCCACTCCAGTATTACTTCCTCGGAGAATCCCTTGGACAGAGGAGCCTGGTGGGCTACAGTCCATGGACTGGCAAAGAGTTAGGCATGACTGAGCGACTAACACTTTATGTCCTGCTAATCATCCCACACTTGCCAAGGCTTCGGGACTGATAGGGCGACTCCAAAGGAGAGAGGGCTTAAAGATGAGGTGCAGTGGATGGATTCCTCTTTGTAATGGACTTGCAGGCTCTGAACGGTGGGAAATAAAACTGAATTCTAAAAGCCAGCAGCAGGGGTTCCCTGGTGGCTCAGTGGTCAAGAATCCATCTGCCAATGCAGGGGGCCAACGGTCTGATCTCATCCCACATGCTGTGGAGTACAAAGCCCATGTGCCATAACTATTGAGTCTCTGCTCCAGAGACTGGGGGATCCAACTCCTGAAGCCTGTGTGCTCTGGAACGAAAAGTCACCCCTGCTCACCACAGCTGGAGAAAAGTCTGCACAGCAAGAAAGACCCAGCCCAGCCAAAAATAAATAAGAAAAAAAAAATTTACTTAAAAAATAAAAATGAAAGCAAGCAGGCTGGGACCAGTCGGGGCATAAGGATGCTCCCAGTCTTGGAAACGTGTGGCCTCAGTGTGAAAGGGTCCCCGTGTTTAATTGCAGCTTCTCTGTCTTTTCATCACCTCTCAGCCTCTGTGTCTAGTGGTTTATTTGCTCTTTTCTTTGGCCTTCAGTGACTTCTGCGTCCGGGAAGCTCCGCTTTGCAAACCGTAATAACTCCTGCCATGGAAACAGACTGGTTTTTAATGACAGGAACTTGATTTTACAGGTGGTTCCATCAATTACTAAGAAGCTGCCATCGGGTGATAAAAGGTCGGGGAACCTAAAACCTAATAGAATGGCGGCTAAAAGGGAGGAAAAGATACCTTCGGGAAACCATAATAATAAAAACATCCAACCTGGCGCTAAATTGGGACAAAAAAAGATCCCCCTGGAGAGGGATAAAGTTCCTGCCTGAGGGACATAAAACCCCTCCAAGCTGCCAAATATCAACAATCGTCTGCTAACAATGCCAACTGCCTCTTCCATTCTAGTGGAAAACAGGATTAGTCTTTCTTTCCTATTCTTTTTCCTACAGGACAATGAAGATTCTTTCATCGTTAAAATCAAACCTAGGGGGCTCCATGGGAGTTCTCTGTAGTTTCTGCTCAATTTTTCTTAAAAAATAAGGTCTGCCTAAAAACAAAATTAAACCTCAGAAATCAAAAGCAGTCAGAAAGTCATAGAAACCATGAAGGAAGCACCAGGGTTGTTTTGTGGCTGACATTTGCCGGTTCTGGTCCATCCTAAAGATCAGTCCTGAGTGTTCACTGGAAGAAATGATGTTGAAGCTGAAGCTCCAATCCTTTGGCCACCTGATGGGAAGAATTGACTCACTGGAGAAAACCCTGATGTTGGGAAAGATTGAAGGCAGGAGGAGAAGAGGGTGACAGAGGATGAGATGGTTGGATGGCATCACTGACTCAATAGGCATGAGTTTGAGCAAGCTCTGGGAGTTGATGATGGACAGGGAAGTCTGGCGTGCTGCAGTCCATGGGGTTCCAAAGAGTCAGACACAACTGAGCTACTGAACTGAACTGAAGCCTCAGTGCAATGCTCCTTTCCCACCGTGTTTGCTAAATCTATGGACATATTCCAGGAAAAAAAGAAAGAAAAAAAAAAGAAATCCACACAGCATGCTTTTGTCTTTCTTCTGTGTATTTCATGACAAGCTCCCCAGGTGGCCCAGTGGTAAAGAATTGCCCTGCCAACGCAGGAAACATAGATTCTATCTCTGGGTCAGGAAGGTCCCTTGAAGGAGGAAACAGCTACCTCCTCCAGTATTCTTGCCTGGAGAATCCCATGGACAGAGGAGCCTGGTGGGCTACAAAGTCCATGGGGTCCTTAAGAGTCAGACACGACTGAGCGACTGAACAACAGTTTTCATGATAGAAATTTCACGTGGTTTGAGAGAGCAGATCACAATAAATGCAAGGGAAGGTCAGCAGGAAACCCATCTAAGGAGGGGACTGGGAATGTTTAAGATTGGAAAGGCTATGAGATTATCAGGACAACAGAGCTGAATCCAGTTTCAAAAGGCAAAGAACGTTACCTACTATTTCAGCAAACACAGGACGTTGAGGACATCCACCTGCTCACCACTCTATCCGGAGGGGAATTCAGCTGGAGAAAAACCAAGATAGTGATCCTAGACAGTTATGCATATCATACCAAAGGGATACTTTCAAAGAGCCCAGACTCTGGAATCTTCCCATACATCGAAAAGCACTAACTTCCTTTGCTTGAGATATCTGATTTTCTTTAAAAGAAATCTTTTGATGTTCGGCATAGGGCCCCTACATACAAACCTTCAAGTTGAGAACTTTTGGAGATGTGAACGTGTGTCTGCATGTACAATCGCCTAAGTTAGTTCATGTGTCTGGCTTACAGGTCAGACGGTAAAGCATCTGCCTGCAACACAGGAGACCCGGGTTCAATCCCTGGGTTTGGGAAGATCCGCTAGAGAAGGAAATGGCAACCCACTCCAGGATTCTTGCCTGGGAAATCCCAAAGTCAGGGCTGTCTGGCAGGCAGTCCACGGGGGTCACAGACAGAGTCAGACACAACTAAGTGACTGACCTCACACATAATATCTGATCATAACAGAATGAATTATGGGAAAGACGTGCGCAATAGAGCCTGTGGCTATGCAACTTGCAACTGCCAATCAAAACTGTCAGTCTCCACCTGCCTAGTGAAAGTGCAAGTCACTCAGTCGTGTCCAACTCCTTGTGACCCCATGGATGATACCGTGCATGGAATTCTCCAGGCCAGAATACTGGAGTGCCTAGCTGTTTCCTTCTCCAGGGGATCTTCCCAACCCAGGAATCAAACCCAGGTCTCCCACATTGCAGGTGGATTCTTTACCCACTGGGCCACAAGGGAAGCCCGCCTAGATGGTGATGTAAAAATCTCTGTCTTGAAAACGCCCCCTAACATGAACCTTCCTGCACCAGGGCCTCTCTTGGCTTGGCCCACCTCTCCCTTGAGGTAGTCTTTTTCTTCTCTCTTTAATAAAGTTGGCTTTGGCCATGGGTAAGACCTCCAGAGGCTTCTCTCTGTCCTTACCAAGAACCAAGGCCAAGGACAAAGGGTCCTCCTCACCACTCCCTATCCAGTAACACTGCTTTCAAACAAAGCTTGGACTCTGCCAAACCTTTGGCCCGATTCTACATTCAGTTCGCCTCTGCTCAAGCCTCTTTGTGACAATCCATTTATCACCTAAACCTCTTCGTGAATATACATCTACCCATAGCTTCAAACTTAACCAGTTTTGCCATTCGCAGAGACACCACTTTGGGAAGGATCCCCAGCATTCTCTTTTCTTGCTACAGATAATATTCCATCCTTCCTTCTCTTGACATTTGGCTTGATTGTCTCTGGCTCAACACCCAGCAAGAGATGAGCCCAGCTTTTGGGTAATGGTAGAGAGAAAGCTGGTCCTTTGTATCGTTTCAATTCCAGCAACCTTAGGTTTCATCCTTGGGTTTAGTCCCTTGAGTTAAGAGTTAGGTTCGGTTCTTTCTGGACCAAAATAGCTTCTTGTAGTTTTACGCTTTTGATCAACTCTGGAAATGTAACCAATTACAAAAGAACTCTACAAGCCCTTGCATGCATTACCCCAGCCACACACATACCCGCTGTCCTGGAACACACAGGGCAGGGTGTCTGGCTGGAAGCAGGGCTCTCGTTTCCATATTCCAGGTGGCTGGTCAAAGTTGGGTCTGTTCTCCATGCCCCTTAGTTCTTTGCCAAGGGCACGCCTCATCCAATCACTGAAGGATGATTCGTTTCCTTATATTGAAGGAATGTGGCAATCATAACGTGGGCTTCCCAGGAAACTCAGTGGTAAAGAATCTGCCTGCCATGCAGGAGCCACAGGAGATACAGGTTTGATCCCTGGGTCAGGAAGATCTGCTGGAGAAGGGAATGGCAACCCACTCCAGTATTCTTGTCTGGAAAACCCCACGGACCGAGGAGCTTGGCAGGCTACAGTCCAAGGGTCACAAAGAATCGGACACGACTGAAGCGACGCAGCACCCACGCATGATGTAAGATCTACCTGTTGTATAATAAAATAAAAGAGTATCAGCTTCCCTCCGTATCTATGTGAGCTGTGCCTTTTTGCTTGAAATGGATCAGACAGAAGGATGACTGCCTCAAGCAACGTATGACTCATGTGCTGCTGAGCATTTTAAACCAACTTAAATCCCAGCTTTCTTACTGAGATTAGGAGCTGAAGGCTTTTGTTTCCCTTTTAGTGAGACGTTTTTTTCCTCTTCATTTCTGCTTATTATCCTCCTAATGAGTGATCATGTTTGGTCTCAATTCAATGCAGCGATGCCTGTCCTACAAGGCTCTGGTGGTTAGAACATTGCTATTTGCAATCTCACTGAGGCTCTGTTCTCAACATTCATTTATTTAATGACAAGGGCATTATCTACTACCGAGTGAGGGATGATGAAAATAAAATTAGTCTAGCAGTTAGGACCAAGGAGAGTGAAATCATGGGATCTCAGGTTCGAACACGGATTTGCTGCGTGATAACTCTGGGAGCCTGAGAAGTGTCCACCTCTGTCATGGGTTTTCTGCTAAATATTACGGGGTCACAGGGAGGGTCGGACTGCAACAGTGCTAGCCATATAGTGAGTGCTACATCATGTGCGCTAGGAGGGTGTGAAGATGGTGATGTCATCTATTCTACTTTAAAATTCGGCGAGAAGCAGAAATGACGCTGGAGTTCGCTCTCCATGGTCCTGCCAAGAACGGCGTTCTTTCTGCTTGCGAGAACTCTGTGTTGCCAGGAGCCACATGACAGAACCAGTTTTGAAACAGAGCAGAACCCTATAGTCCTCGGCCCCAACGTCCTCAGCCTGCCTTTTGCTTGCAGAAAAATTTTAGCCAGGAATGAGTTTAAGGAGAAAAGGCAGAAAAAAAGTAAAACAGTCCAAGAAGACTAATAATAATAGTCGTCGTCATTAAGGATGGTTGTACATGTGTGAGAGCTCAGTTGCTAAGTGATGCCAACAGTTTGCAAGCCCATGGACTCTGGCCTGCCAGACTTCTCTGTCCTTGGGATTTCCCAGGTAAGGATACTGGAGTGGGTTGCCATCTCCTCCTGCAGGGGATCTTCCCGACCCAGGGATTGAACACGTACCTTCTGCATTGGCAGGTGGACTCTTTTCCACTGAGTCAATAAAGACCCTTTCGTTCTCCTTCAGTAGTCATGTACAGAAGTGAGAGCTGGACCAGAAAGAAGGTTGAGGACCAAAGAATGGATGCTTTTGAACTGTGGTGTTGGAGAAAACTCTTGAGAGTCCCTTGGACTGCAAGGAGATCCAACCAGTCCATCCTAAAGGAGATCAGTCCTGGGTGTTCACTGGGAGGACGGATGCTGAAGCTCCAATCCTTTGGTCACCTGATGAGAAGAGCCGACTCACTGAAAAAGACCCTGATGCTGGGCAAGATTGAGGGCAGGAGGAGAAGGGGTCGACAGAGGATGAGATGGTTGGATGGCATCACCGACTCCTTGGACATGAGTCTCAGCAAACTCCAGGAGATGGTGAAGGAGAGGGAAGCCTGTCGTGCTGCATTGATGGGGTCGCAAAGAACTGGACGTGACTGAGGACTGAAAAATAACTGCAAGCGCTACAGATAATAATATTTACAGGCATATCCTGTGAGCCATCTTGTAGACACTGAAACGCCCACCATGGGGGAGAAGTCAACTCCACGATAACCAGACTGTAGCCATGACAAGAGCTGCCACGATTTCCAAAACTGACCTCAAAGGAAAGTGAAAGTGAAACTTGGCCAGTCGTGTCTGACTCTTTGAGACCCCATGGACTCTGTAGTCCATGGAATTCTCCAGGCCAGAATACTGGAGTGGGTAGCCTTTCCCTTCTCCAGGGGATCTTCCCAACCCAGGGATCAAACCCAGGGCTCCCACATTGCAGGCGGATTCTTTACCAGCTGAGCCACAAGGGAAGCCCAAGATTACTAGAGTGGGCAGCCTATCCTTCTCCAAAAAAATCTTCCCGACCCAGGAATCAAACTGGGGTCTCCTGCATTACAGGTGGATTCTTTACCAACTAAGCTATCAGAGAAGCGACCTTAAGGAAAAGGGTACAAAATGGAACTGAAGACTAACTGTACTTAAAATAACCAAGATGATGCTTGGTTATTGGGATGATCAATTTCAAGATAACTGTCAGAGCTGACTATGCTTTTTCCGCATGAAGACCCTCCCTCAGCCTATAAAATATAAACATTCTTCCCCTTGATTGTTAGTAGAGCCAGGGGGAGTTGGCCACTTGGCAGAAGTCCACCCTCCCCAGTGGTTGCCACCATGCAAAATAAAGCAAACCCTCCTTTCCACCAACCTGGCTTTTTTATTGCTTTTGAGCAGTGGGCAACGGGACCTCAGCTTTGGTTACAGTTTTATCAGAGCTGGCTGGTATCTTTTGAACAAATGGAAGCACGTCGGTGATGGGTTTGGTGTAGAGACAAGGTCAAATCTCCACTTGGAGAGAACAGCAAAATGGAATCTGCAAAATTGAAGATGTTTTGTGTTCACTGGAGTAAAACCAAATTTAATTAAAAATGACATTGTCGGAAAAAACACCACACTGTCAATCAAACTATCATATGATCTAACAACTCCACTCCCAGGTACATAGCCAGGAAAAAATGAAAACATTAAATCACAAAGACACATGCAACCCTGTGTTTACAGCAGCTCGAGTCACAGCGGCTGAGACATGGAAGCAACGGAAGTACCCATCAAGAGCTGGATGGGAAAAAAAAAAAGCTGGATGGATAAAGAAGATGATATCATGGTTAGTGAAATAAGTCAGAAAAAGACTATACAATATCAGATACATATGGAATCCAAAAAATAAAATAACTGTCTGCAAGAAAACAGAAACAGACTCACAGACACAGAAAACCAGCTTGCATTGACCAGTGGGAAAAGGGGAGAGGCAAGATAGGGTAGGGGGTGAGTAAGAGATATAAACGACCATGTGTCAAATACATAAGCAACAAGGAGATACTGTACGCTACAGCGTATGATAGCCATTAATTTGTAACAACTTTTCAGTTCAGCACATGACGCCGTGGACTGTAGTATGTCAGGCTTCCCTGTCCATCACCAACTCCCGGAGTTTACCCAAACACATGGCCATTGAGTCGGTGATGCCATCCAACCATCTCACCCTCTGTCGCCGCCTTCTCCTCCCGCCCTCAATCTTTCCCAGCATCAGGGTCTTTTCAAATGAGTCAGCTCTTCACATCAAGTGGCCAAAGATTGGAGTTTCAGCTTCAGCATCAGTCCTTCCAGTGAATATTCGGGACTGATCTCCTTTAGGATGGACTGGTTGGATCTCCTTGCAGCCCAAGGGACTCTCTCCAACACCACAGTTGAAAAGCATCAATTCTTTGGCACTCAGCTTTGTTTATAGTCCCACTCTCACATCCATACATGACTACTGGGAAAATTGTAGCTTTGACTATGATCATCACAGAAAAGTAAAGGTCATATGTCTGCAAGAATATTTTACTAAACAATATTGTAAGAGTCACTGTATTTCATTAAGTGTCCTGAAATGCATGTGGAAAGTTGGATTCTTTTGTCAACATTTTTTATCAATGACTTTTTAAAAATAAATTTATTGAATCAATGACTTTCAAAATGAATTCCACTTGATTTTTTTTTAAAGTTGAAATACAGTGGACAAACCTAGCGCCTATTATACAGAGTGAAGTCAATCATAAAAAGGCAGTCAAATATCGCATACCAACGCCTAGACGTGGAATCTAGAAAGAGACAGCCATGGAGATTGGGATGTAGAGAGCAGACTTGTGGGCACAGTGGGGGAAGGAGAGGGTGGGATGAGTGGAGAGAACAGAATGAAAACTGTGGAGTGAAAGTGAAAGTCACTCAGTCGTGGCCGACTCTTTGCAAGCCCAAGGACTATACAGTCCACGGGATTCTCCAGGCCAGAATACTGGAGTGGGTAGCCTTTCCCTTCTGCAGGGGATCTTCCCAACCCAGGGATCGAACCCAGGTCTACTGCATTGTAGGCATATTCTTTACCAGCTGAGCCACCAGGGAACCCCAACACGCACACTACCATATATAAAATAGATCGCAGGGAGCTCTGTGATAACCTCGAGGGGTAGGATGGGGTGCAGGGTTCAAGAAGGAGGGGACATAAGTATCCCTACAGCTGATTCATGTTGAAGTATGGCAGAAACCAACACAACGTTGTAAAGTATCCTCCAATTAAAAATACATGTTTTTAAGAAGCTGACATATGCTTGACTGGCAACATGATATTGGTTTCAGGTGAACAACTGAACGCTGTGCTATTTATGTATATTATGAAAGGATCACCGCAGTATGTCTAGTCAACATTCATCAGCACCAGTTCGGCTGCACGGCTCAAAATTTGAAAAATCTCGTTCCTTGGCAAGAGTTTCAAAAGAAGAAGGCTGTCACGTTCTCCACGATGAACTCGAACAGAGCTTCTGCCCGACGTGTTAACTTCTCTACATCTGAACCTACAGGAGTTTCACCTTTTAATTAAACGAGGTGCTTCAGAAGCCAGGACCTCCTTGGATAAGATCCTTTTAACCACAGGCCCTGTCTCCTCTCCTAAGGGGAGTTGATTAAGAGTTCTGCTCAAATTCTGCCAGCGTGATTTCTTAGATCTTCTAATAACTCTGCGAGGCAGAAAGTGCTTCCTTTCATAAGCTGTCAGGCGCTGAAAGTTGAACCGACGTCTGGCTTTTTTTTCCAAGGGCTTTCTGCTCTGATTATGCAAATGTGTGCTGAATTTGGGGCCTGGAGGCTAGTTTTTTTTTTCCCTCACCTTGTTGAAGAATAACTATTTTGTCTGACTTCTGATTAACAGGGGCTCGCACTCACCACTCACACTGTACCTTAACACCATAGAAAGGAAAAGATTGGACGATGATATAGAGAGATAGTTACATAGAAATACGGACGACATTGATTATTGTACGTATTAGTGGGCTTCCCAGGTGGCATTCGTGGATCAGGAACTCGTCTGTCAATGCAGAAGATGTAATAGGAGACGCGGGTTCGATCCCTGGGCCGGGAATATCCCGTGGAGAAGAGCACAGCGACCCACTCCAGTATTCTTGCCTGGAGAATCTCAAGGACAGACAAGGCTGACAGACAAGGCAGTCATTCATGATGTCACAAAAAGTTGCACAAGACAGAAGTGATTTAGCATGCATACATTCACCGATATATATCAGTGATTGTGTACACGATTATACAAAATATGTGCAGTCTACATCATCTATAAAGGTATAGCTATAATGCATGTTACATGTTGGGTATGCATTGGTTAGCATGTATATTATTGTTATTCTTGGTCTGTCTCTCCGTTGTGTCTGACTCTTTGTGATTGCCATGGACTGCAGCACGCCAGGCTTCCCTGTCCTTCACCATCTTCCAGAATTTGCTCAGACTCATGGCCACTGAGTCAGTGATGCTGTCCAACCATCTCATCCTTTGTCATCCCCTTCTCCTCCTGCCTTCAATCTTTCCCAGCATCAGGGTCTTTTCCAACGAGTTGGCTCTTCACATCAGGTGGCCAAAGGATTGGAGCTTCAGCGTCAGTCCTTCCAAGGAATGTTCAGGGGTGATTTCCTTTAGGACTGACTGATTTGATTATATAGACTGCATATGTGTGTGTGTGTTATATATATACACCAAAATTTTATTGGTGGTTCACCTTCGCATACTGAAATTCACATTCAAGAATAAAGTACTTCCTAAGGGCTGGGTAAGCCATGTAGAGTCTTGAAGTTTTTTTAAAACACAGACCTCACTAGCAGAAAAGGCCAACAAGACAGGGCAAGAAACGGTCTGAGTTTACTGCCTCAGTGGAATACGTTCATGCTGTTATCTTTAAGTTTATCCATGAAAATTCTCTACCTTGGAAGGCTTTTATAGCCAGATTAGCATGCTGCTGCTGCTGCTAAGTCACTTCAGTTGTGTCCCACTCTGTGTGACCCCACAGACGGCAGCCCATCAGGCTCCTCCGCCCATGGGATTTTCCAGGCAAGAGTACTGGAGTGGGTCGCCATTACCGTCTCCGTAGATTATTATAAACATTCATTTTTTCAGAGCTATATGTTTCCAAACATACACACCCATAACTAATGGTTTTATATATCTATCTATGTGGATGGAAGGTGGGTGTGCACAGATATGTGTATCATTAAAAAATACCTTTAATCTGGGTGAAAAAATTATTTGAAGGAGTATGATATTTTGACTATAAGAGGAGAATACCTCAGAGGGCATTTTAGAAAGGAGAATGAATTCAGCCAGTATTTTCTCCCCAATATTTCAAATTTATGTACAAAATTAGTTGTCTTATTTCATTTCCTCAGAAATTCCCTGCGGTTACACTTTTGCCTATGACTGGTTAGATTCATAAGGGCCTCATAGTGACTCTTACTTTTTTTTCTAATGAGATTCAAAAGAAAATAAAAATGTTGTTTTATTTCTGGTCATGAGCCAGAACAAGAAGATAAAACTGGCCCTGAATCTTAGGAAAATGAAATAAAGAGGACCATGAGATGCTTACTGGGTAGTTTATTTCAATAGCCATCAATGAAGAGAATGTCATGTTCAGAGAAAACGTTACAGAATAAATGCAGTGTGAGAATCCCAGACCAACCCCAAAGTGAAGTGAACGTACAAAGTGAAGTCAACGTGAGGCACTCAATGAAGGATTTGTAAAAAAGTTCTTAGACTACAGAAGAAAAGAAAATATTCCTTATGAGTGGGGAGGTGGGGAAGCGAACCCAGTGGTTCTTAACTGCCTTGTTTATTAAAGACATCAAAGAAGTTTTCATGATTCTGTAATCAAAGCAAAATAACTAATATGAGCGCAGAACAGAAGATCAATGGAAAAGCAGTGTTCTTCTGGGTATGACATGGGTATGACGTCACAGTCACTGTATATGGCTTCATATCCACTATGCATGTGACATCACACACTCTATCTGTGAGATCACACCCACCATGTCTATGATCAGAGCAACTGTACCGATGACATTACATTCACTGTATGACATCACATCCATTATATGACATCACACATACTGTATCTATGACATCACACCCACCATATCTATGATCACACCCACTGTACCGATGAGATCACATTCAGTGTATTCATGACATCACACTCACTACGTAGAACTTCACAGCCACACCTTTTACGACAAAGCACCCACTATATCTGCCATCACATCCACTGTATCTGTGACATCAGCCACTGTATCAATGACGTTACACCCACTATATTTATGACATCACAACCACTGTATATCACATCACATCCACTATATCTATGAAATATTTCGACTCTATCTATGACATCATACCCACTCTGTATGACATAACACTCACTACATACGACATCACATCCACTTTCACAACGATATCACACCCACTGTTTTGACATCACACCCACTAAATCTATGATATCACACCCACTGTTTTTATGACAAAACATCCACTATATATGTCATCACACCCACTCGATGACATCACATCAACTATATGATATAATGTCCACTATATGACATCACACCCACTCTATGACAAAACATCAATTATATATCACATCACACATTCGGTATTTATGCCATCACACCCACTAGATCAATGACATCACACTCACTGTATCGATGACATCACACCCACTATATGACATCACCCCC
>NW_024070207.1:126812998-126813893 GCF_014754425.2 Oryx dammah
GACATCACACACTATATATGACCTCACACCCACTGTATCTATGACATCACACCACTGTATTTATGACATAGCACCCATTATATCTGTGATATGACACCCACTGCATTTATGACATCACACCATTATATATGACATCACACCCACTATATCTGTGACTTTACAACTACCATATCTATGTTCACACCCACTGTATCTATGACAATACACACACTGTTTTTATGACCTCACATCCAGTTTATCTGACATCACATCAACTATATCTGGCATCACACCCACCATATCTATGATCACACCCACTGTACTGATGACATCACATCAACTCTATAAAACATTACTTCCAGTATACATGGCATTACCGACACTGTACATGATATCACATCCACTACATATGTGACATCACACCCGCTGGATCTATGATATCACACCCACTTCATCTATGACCACACACCGACTGTTTTTATGACATAACACCCACTATATCTGCAAACATCACAACCACCATAACTGTGATCACACCCAAGGTATTTATGACATCACACCTACTCTATATGATATCACACCCACTACATACGACATCATACCCAGTATAACTATGATATCACCCCAGTTTATTTATATCACATCCACTATGGAAGACATCACTCCCACTATATTTGTGATATCATATCTACTGCATTTATGACTTCACACCCACTATATGCCATCACACCCACTATGATTTCCACTATCTATGACATATATATATATATATATATATATATATATATATGGATGTGATTTCATATATAGTGGGTATGTAGTTATAGACACAGTGGGTGTGATGTCATAGAGTGGGTGTGAAGTCATATATACTGGGTTTGATGTCATAATGGATGTGCTGTTATAAATACAGTGG
>NW_024070207.1:126813903-126815625 GCF_014754425.2 Oryx dammah
ATCACACCTGCTGTATTTATGACATCACATCCACTGTATATGACATCTTTGCCACTCTATCCATGCTGTTATGCATACTGTATTTATACATCATATTAACTATATATGACATCATGTCCACTGCATTTATGACACCACACCACTGTATTTATGACATCACACTCACTGTATATGACATCTTTGCCACTCTATCCATGCTATTATGCATACTGTATTTACGACATCACATTAACTGTATATGACATCACGTCCACTTCACTTATGACATCATACCACTCTTTATGGTATCGCATCCACCATATCTATGATCTCATAGCCACTGTATCTATGACATCACGCCCAGTTTATTTAGGACATCACACCCACTATGTATGACATCACCCCAACTCTTTATATGACAACAAACACGCTGTATCTAACATCACAACCACCACATCTATGATCACACCCACTGTTTTGATGATATCATGCACACTGTAATTATGACATCACATCCACTGCATATGGCTTCATATCTATTATGTATGTGACATCACACCCACTATATCTATGACACCACACGTGCTATATCTATGACATCACACCCACTTTTATTATGACATCACACCCACCGTATCTTACATTACATCCACTATATCTTGACATCACAACCAACATATCTGTGATCACACCCACTGTACAGATGATATCTCACGTACTATATTTATGACATCATATCCAGTATATATGACATCACACACAATTTTTTAAATGAAAACACACCCATTAAATCTGACATCACACCCACTGTATCTATGACCTCACACACACTGTATTTATAGCACCACACCCACTATATATGATATCATTTCCACTGTATCCATGATATTGTGCATACTCTATTTATGACATCATATCTACTATATACGATCTCACATCCACTATAATGACATCACCCGAACTTTATGACATCAAACCCACTCTTTCTATGACATCATGCCACTGTGTATTGTATCACACCCACCACATCTATGATCACATACCCACTGTACCTATGACATCACACCCACTGGTTTTATGACATCACACCCACTGCATCATAGACACCACAGTCACCATATTTATGATATCGTATCAACGATACATGAGATCACATCCAGTATTTGTCACACCACACCCACTGTATATGACATCACACCCACTTTTATGACCACACCCCCAGTATATCTGACATCATATCCTCTGTATCTGTGACTTCACAACAACCATATCTATGATCACACCCACTGTATCTATGACATCATACCCACTTTATAACAAAATATTTATAACAAAATATTCACTATATATGACATCACACCCACTCTAGAAGACATCACACCAAGTATATGATATAATGCCCACTAGACTTATGACATCACACCCACTGTATTTGTGACAAAACATCCATTATATATGACATCACACCCTCTGTACTTATGACATCACACCAACTATATCTGCCATCACATCCACTCTATCGATGACATCACACCCACTGTATCAATGACATCACACACACTGTATCTATGACATCACACACACTATAGATGACATCACACCCACTTCATCTATGACATCAAACCCACTCTTTCTAGGACATCACACCCACTGTACCTATGGGACAAAATTCACTGTATTTATGACATCCCATCCATTATATATGACATCACACCCAGTATATGACATCACATCCACTTCATT
>NW_024070207.1:126815635-126996301 GCF_014754425.2 Oryx dammah
TTATATATGACATCACACCCAGTATATGACATCACATCCACTTCATTTATGACATCACACCCACTGTACCTATGGCACATCACCCACTGTATTTATGACATCCCATCCCTTATATATGATGCCAAATCCACTATATACAACACCACATCCACTATATGATATCACACACGGTGTATCTATGACATCACACCTACTGTGTCTATGACATCTCACCAATTACATATGACATCACATCCACTAGGTCTATGACATCACACCCACTGTATCTATCACATCACACCACATCATGAGCACGAGGTGAAGAGTTCATCTTCTGCCCTAGTAAGATAAAGGCAGGGACTCCCCAGGTGGCTCCGTTGTGAAGAACCCGACTGCTAATATAGGAGATTTAAGAGATGCCAATTGATCCCTGGGTCAGGAAGATCCCCTGGAGAAGGACATGGCAACTCATTTCACTATTCTTGCCTGGAGAGTCCCGTGGATACAGGAGCCTGGAAAGCTACAGTCCGTGGGGTCACAAAGGAGTCAGACATGACTTAGCAACGAAACGGGAAGAACAAAGGGGCAGGCATGCAGAAGGTAGGAGGTTACTTCAACAAAGACTTTCCAGCCTGCTCGACATCAAGTGTTACAGATCCTGGGGTTCAGGTCATGCCAGGATATCTCTTGTAAGGCAAATGAAACTATAACCCTTGATAACGAACCAAATTAGAGTCTGCTTCCCTGAGCACAATAAAGCCAATCTACAGACACTGGACTGTGGTGGAGAAAACTGAAGTGCTTACTGCAGCTGCCAAGCAGGGAACCCAGGCAGCTTACAAGACCCAGACAAGCTGATGGCTTTTGAGTGTGTCTTCAGTCACTCACTCGTGTCCGACTCTTTGCGACCCCTTGGACTGCAGCCCGCCAGGCTTCTCTGTCCACGGGGATTCTCCAGGAAAGAATACTGGAGTGAGTTACCATCCTCTTCTCCAGGGAATCTTCCCGACCCAGAGATTGAACCCAAGTCTCCTGCTTTGGTGGGTGGATTCTTTACCACTGAGTCACTCAATAGCTTTCAGGGAAAGGTTTCTCCTGATTGGTTGGTGGTGAGGTAATCTGGAGTCACAATCAACAACCTTCAGCTTCCAACCAGTCTGGGGTCTACATGCTTGTGGACAGCATACAGTTAACTTTTTCAGCCTGATTGAGGATTCAGTATCTGCAAAGGAGCTCAAAGAATCTGCCTGCAGTGAAGATCCCCTGGAGAAAGAAATGGCAACACACTCCAGTAGCCTTGCCTGGAAAATCTCATGGACAGAGGAGCCTAGTGGGCTGCAGTCCATGGGGTTGCAGAGAATTGGGCATGACTGAGCGACTAACATTTACTTACTTATCATCTATAGACCTTGAGGAGGAACTGATGGTCCTTGACTGTGTTTCATGCCTAACCTATTATTAATACTTTGTCTTGTTTGATTGTTTTCCTGTGTTTCTGCATGGTCTCAGTTCTCTGATTAATTTTTTTCTTTTTCTTCTGAACAAGAGACAGATGGAAGGCATGGATTGGAAGGGTCTGTCCCAGGAACGGCCCACAGGGTCCTAACTCCTTTACACCGTAACTGTTCTTTCTTGACCAAACTCCCCAGATGCGGCAGAAGCAAGCACTTTAGGACACAATAAGATGCTACAACAAGGAGATTTTCACAAAACCACCAGGCAGGTTTCACCCACCAAAGGAAGGAGGATCTTCCTATAACCTCCAATAATTGCATACTTATAGAAGAACGGAAACAGTCCATCACCCATTTGAATAGTAACACCTCATTTCCACGAGCACTCTCATCCTTTGAGGAAGTTCTAACTATGACTTATTTCAGATCTCATGAGACACTGAAAAAAAAAATTTGAAAGTGCTTTGAGCTCCCCAGAGTTCAGATACATGCATTAGAGGGGCTGAATTTTTCATCCTTATAAAACGATTCCTCGTTGTAGGTGACACAAAAAAATACACAAATCTGCAATGAAAATTGCAAAATCCGCAATGAAAATCACAAAACTCTTACCTAACTCCACTTCCCTTGATAACTTAGAGTGTGTTAAACTTGATAAGTTGACACGTGTTCAATTTTAATGAGAAGTTAACACTTTCAACTTGTTCCAAAAAATGAAGCCGCGGTGTCACCTTTAATGATATAATTGCCCTCTTTGGAGACGCAGCAGCAAACAGCCAGTTTCAAGCAAAGCAGCTACGTACAGCATCTGCACAGTGTAAATGTCTGCTCAAAGAGTTTGAAATATAAAGTCAACAGCCATTTCACATGAATGAAATTTAAATGTATAAGTAATCAGATTTCGAAAAAGTCTTATAGTCAACAACATGAGTTAAGAACGACTCAGTGCAATGGATATTGACTTGATGTCTCTTATTTTAGGCTCCTTGTGGTCAGCTGGTAAAGAATCCACCTGCAATGTGGGAGACCTGTGTTCTATCCCTGCGTTGGGAAGATCCCTTGCAGAAGGAAAAGGCTACCCACTCCAGTATTCTGGCCTGGAGGATCATCCATGGGTCGCAGAGAGTCGGACACGACTGAGGGACTTTCACTTTCTTTCACTTTCACCAGGAATCAAGGGTTCAAGGAAGAATAACATGTTGTCCTTATATTCACGGTTCTTACAGTGGTATAGGAGAGACAACATATAAGCCTTAACTGCACGTATAGATCTGAAAGGTGCTAGCAAACTGCAGACAGACGGAAGAAGGACTGGTAGCCAGGATCTGGGAGGGTACTCTTCAGAAAGATGATCTTCGGCAAGATTTTGAAGGGAGATACCATCTAGCATTGATGTAATTAGGGGTCGGGTAGGATGTGTCTGGTAGTGAAAATAAAGCCTGATGTTGTAAAATACAATATTGCAGAGGAATCTGGAATGTTAGGTCCATGAATCAAGATAAATTGGATGTGGTCAAGCAGGAGATGGGAAGATTGAAAGCTGAAGCTCCAATCCTTTGGCCACCTGATGCGAAGCCTGATGGTAGGAAAGACTGAAGGCAGGAGGAGAAGGGGACGACAGAGGATGAGATGGTTGGATGGCATCACCGACTCGATGGACGTGAGTCTGAGCAGGCTCCAGGAGTTGGTGATGAGTAGGGAAGCCTGGCGTGCTGCCGTCCATGGGGTCGCAAAGTCGGACACAATTTAGCAACTGAACGACAGCAAATACCAGAACCATCCACGAAGGAGAGTTCATGGTTGCCTTTAACCATGTATAGTTTGGCCGTCCTTTAAACCAGCAGTCCCCAGCCTTCCTGGCACCAGGAATGGCTTTCGTGGAAGACGATTTTTCCAGGGACTGGAGTGGAGGTGGTTTCAGGATGATGCAAGCACGTTACGTTTCTTGCTCTCTTATCTAATCTAATGCCGCCACTGATCTGTCAGGAGGGACCAGCCCATGGCCCGGAGGTTGGAGACCCCTGCTTCAATCCACCCATTTCAGGTGACCGGGATCAGAGTCTTTGGGAGAATAAACACATCCAGACTGAGATCTCTTTCTATGTGTCTTGCTCACCTCATGTGTAAGTGGGTATGGTCAGTCGTGTCCGACTCCTCTGTGACCCCGTGGACTGTAGGCTCTGAAGGAACCTGCCAGGTTCCTCTGTCAGTGGGATTCTCCAGGCAGGAATACTGGAGTGGGTTGCTGTGCCCTCCTCCAGGGGATCTCCCTGACCCAGGGACCAAACCCAACTCTCCTCCATCTCCTACACTGGAAGGTGGGTGCTTTACCTCGATGCCACCTGGGAAGCCGTGTTCACAGGGAAACCCAACTCCCTTCCCAAGGAAAACCCAGTGTGTGATTTTATTTTTTTCCAAGTGAGTTCTCTGACTTGGTTTATGGTTACTGCACACCAAGCAGGGTGCAGCTGGGGATTCCTGCTCAGGGAGATTCCCTGGAGGAGGAAATGGCAACCCATGCCAGTATGCTTGCCTGGAGAACCCCATGGACAGAGGAGCCTGGCGGGGCTGCAGTCCCTGGGGTCGCAGAGAGTCAGACACTACTGAGCAAGTGAGGACACAGTTAGAGAACAATCTCCTGGAAACATGGGTCATAGCATCAACAATAAAAGGATCTTATGCTTCTATGTCATTCAGCCTCTTGTTTATAGGTGGGTACTATTTCGAACTCTTTGTGAATTCATGCATTAGACATTTGCTGGAAACCATCGTGCAATGTATGAGACTCCATACTAGGTGCTGGGGGTCCACCATGCATACCTCTCTTCCTTTATTCAGCAAGTGTTTATTGAAGAGCTCCTAGCTTCAGCAACCAGATGTAGGCTCATCCAAAGAACACACCACATGTTATATACATTTCCTTAATGGATTTCTAGAAAGTTCCTATTTTTTAAAAAAATGCCAGCAAGAGATGGTCCCCTGGTGTTTGCATTAAATGGGCAAAGACTGTGGTGGTAATACTGTTTTCAAAGATAATTAATCACAGCTATAATAATCTTAACAACAGAGCTTCCCTAGTAGCTCAGACGGTAAATCATCTGCCTGCAATGCTGGAGACCCAGGTTCGATCCCTAAGTGGGGAAGATCCCCTGGAGAAGGAAATGGCAATCCACTCCAGTGTTCTTGCCTGGAGAATCCCATGGACAGAGGAGCCTGGGGGGCTACAGTCCATGGGGTCGCAAAGAGTTGGACACGACTGAAGCAACTTAGCACGCAGACACTCAACTTAGGCACACACTCAATCTAAGTCATTATTCCCTTTCATCACTGAGCTTCTTAAAGGTATGAGCTGCATTTTGAAATGTCTATGGTTGGACCAAGGGAAATGAGTATGTCTGCAAAGTATACACGGCTGGATCTCCAACTGTACTGTAACTAAGTCATGCAATACTCCTGAAGAACTGTAACATGGAATGATGTTTTAACACAACCTATCACCAAGTTCACCTTTATCAGACCAATGAATCAGTGTCAAACACTTCAACTGTCGTAAATTCTTTTTTCCAAACTTCCACTTAAACCCTTTTTTAAAATAATAAAAAAAAACTTTCTATTGCTTAAGGGCATATAAGACAAGCAGGAAGAATGAACAACACAGAGTAATGAATTTTTTTAACACCTTACACAATGCTAGCTTGTTTTATAGAAATTTAGCAGAGGTCAGTGACCATGGGGCTACATTTTTGAAAACTCATAACACCGTATTTAATTTCAAGGATATCGATAGTGGCACAGCAAATATGTTTCCATTGAAAGCAACATGGAAAACTGTGTTATTTTCATCTTTCTCAAAGGGGGCCATCTTCTCCACACGCCCTTCGGGGGGACAATTGGCAATATATGAAGATTTTTTTTTCTTTCCACTACCTGGGGAGGACGGTGCTGCTCACAACTCGAGGGCAGAGGGAAGGGACTCTTCTAAACATCCACAAAGCACAAGGTAACCAGCTCTCTACTGCAAAGACGTAGCTATTCAGCCCCAAAGATCAACTGTGCCCAGACCGAGCAAACAGGGCTTACAGTGAAAGTGAAAGTGTTAGTCATTCCTTTGTGTCTAACGCTTAGCAACTCCATAGATTGTAGCCCACCAGGCTCCTCTGTCCATGAAGATTTCCAGGCCAGAATACTGGAGAGGGTTGCCCTTCCGTTTCTCCAGGGAATCTTCCCGACTCAGGGATCGAACCCAGGTCTCCTGCACTGCAGACAGATTCTTTGCTTTCTCAGCCACCAGGGACTGAGATCACACAATGAACTTCTGAAAGTGAAAGTCGCTCAGTTGTGTCTGACTGTTTGCGACCCCATGCATGATACAGTCCATGGAATTCTCTAGGCCAGAATACTGGAGTGGGTAGCCGTTCCCTTCTCCAGGGGATCTTCCCAACCCAGGGATCAAACCCAGGTCTCCCGCATTGCAGGCAGATTCTTTACCAGCTGAGCCACCAGGGAAGCCCAAGAATAGTGGAGTGAGGTCGCCTATCCCTTCTCCAGGGGGTCTTTTCCGTAACCAGTAATCATCCGGATTCAATATTTTCTTAGTACTACTTGATACTAAGAATTCCTAGAAATCTACAGACTCCCCAGTCAGCCAACAGAAGCATGATTTCAACTTCTGTTTAAGGAAAAGACTAGTTTTCCTATAGTAAGTGAGCTACTCAAGTGCAATACTATCGCAGGACTGGGAGACTGACATATGAATTTGACTTGATACTGTGCTTCTTTTTTTTAAATTAATTAATGTATTTATCTGGCTGCCAATGGGTCTGAGTTTCGGGATGTGGGACCTACTTCCCTGACCAGGGATTGAACCCGGGTCCCCTGTGCTGGGAGCACGGAGTCCTAGCCACTGGATCTCCAGTGAAGTCCCTGCGATTTCTTTTAAAACATGACACAAATGAGCCTATCTATGAAACAGAATCATGGACATAAAGAGGAGAGTGGTGGTTGCCAAGGGTGGATCGGGAGGGAGACGGATGGACTGGGAGTTTGGGATTAGCAGAAGCGACCTGGGATATATAGAATGGAAAAAAAAAACAACAACAAATGTCGTGTAGAGCACTCAGAACTATCTTCAATACCCTGTGATAAATCATCACAGAAAAGAACAATGAAAAGACTCTGGAAACAGAATCCCTTTGCTGTACAGAAGAAAGGAACGCAACACTGTAAACCAACCATACTTCACTTAAAAAAAAAATTGTCCATCACCGTTTCTGGTCCAGAATGATACACCACTGTGCACGGAGACGCTCAAACCACCCTCCAGAAAAACATCCGCATGGTGGGAGATAAGCCTTAGGGTTTCAAGACTGCTGCTGCAAAGATGGATCTGATCAAGACGCTTCATTTGCAACTTTCCTTTTCCGCTATGAAATGGTAATTAAAGTCTTTTTAGGGACTCTGGTTTAGAAACTGCTCGGCTGTGGATATCTGGGCGTTGGGGCTAAATTTTCCTGGCTCTGATCACTGAATGAATGAAGTGGATCGATTGCGATTTCCCACAGAAGGACTTTAGAAATAAAGCTGTTCCAGCCATTAATTTTCCCTCGTCACGGAGGCATCAATTAGATATTGATTTATTGGAGAAATTTCGGCTTCCTGGATCTTCATTCCAAGCTCAAACACTCATGAGAGCCGTTTATGGTTTACCACACAAAAAAGTACTTTTCCAGTTAATAAACTTCTTATTTATCTGTTTAAACCTTACACAAAGAGATGTTCATAAAACCATCATTCACTATCCTGAAGGCTCAGTTCAGAGTTCTCAATGAAAGGTAGCCACTGTCTCCTGTAGGAGACAGCTGTAGCCCAGATTTTTCCTGATTCCACGAAATCCTCACTCCTGCCTTCAGCCAAGGAGGCAATTCATTCTATATTAGTCATCAAAGGTGCGCTTCCCTGGTGGCTCAGCAGTAAAATAATCCACCTGCCAAGGCAGGGGACGAGGGTCTGATCCCTATGTTGGGAAGATCACCTGGAGGAGGAAATGAGGACCCACTCCAATATTCTTGCCTAGAGAATCCCTTGGACAGAGGAGCCTGGGGGGCTACAGTCCACGGAGGGGCAGAGAGTTGGACGTGCCTGAGTGACTGAATACGCACATCTAGTTATTTATAACAAAAAAAAATTAGAGATTTAAACAATTTTTATGTGAAGGTTATTGGGACACAGAGATTCTTCCAAAAGCATGGGCTTCCTGGTGGCTGACGGGTAAAGAATCCACCTACAATTGATCAGGAAATTTATCCCTGTGTTGATCAATACAGTGGGTTTGACCCCTGGGTTGGGAAGATCCCCTGGAGAAGGGAATGAAAACCCACTCCAACATTCTTGCCTGGATAATCCCAAGGACAGAGGAGCCTGGTGGGCGGCAGTCCAGGGGTTCGCAGAATTGGACACGACTGAGTGACTAACACACACACACGCACGCACACACACACACACACACACACACTCTGATGGATCCATGTCTCTCTCCTCCCTGTTCCTCCTTCTCCATCCAGTCTTTCCGGCCCCCTCTCCACCCCTTTTTTTCTCCTCCAGCCTCTTTCTGGATTTCCTTCCTCTGTCTCATCTTGCTGCTAGTTAATCTCCTTGCCCCTCCTTCTCCCCACGCGACGTTCGGGAACGAGGCAACACGGTTTCCTGACCAGTTTCTTTCTTTTCTGAGCAAAAGCGGCAGGCAGACGTGGGTGTGGTCTGCAAGCAGCAAGGAGGCTGCCGATGCTGCCTGCTTTTCCCACTTCCTGTGGGTGTTTGTATAATATTTAAGCACTAATTATGTAATGTTTGTCAAGCGTTTGACGCTCCCAGGGAAAAGGCACTATATCAACAGCACTATTATTAGTGTTTTTCTCGGCGAAATTTCCATCACCGAACGTGTCGGGAAATGAGTGGTGGCCATCTGTCACCCAGTTTTGAAAAGCTTCCTACACGCAGGATTCTCTTTCACTGCCGAACAGAGGTGCTTTGGAAGCCATGTACAAGAATCCTTTTTAAAGACACGTCGAACAGCTGTTGCGCCCTGCACTCATTTTAACACCTTGCTAGCAGCTATTATGTTCAACAATCACGGTTTCCGTTACTCAGTAATGCTCACGTAGTATGGATTGTGCTAGACCAGAAGCCATTTTGTTGATAATGAGCAAAAAAAAAACAAAAAAAAAAAACCAGTGACTCCTACTTGACTTGTTAATGGATCATGAGGTTCTTGAGCTTCGCAGCTGGCTCAGTGGTAAAGAACCCACCTGCCACAATACAGGACACCTGGGTTGGATCCCTGGATCGGGTAGATTCCCCCGGAAGAGGAAATGGCTACCCACTTCAGGATTCTTGCCTGGAGAATCCCATGGACAGAGAAGCCTGGTGGGCTACAGTCCACGGGGTCACAAAGAGTCAGACATGACCGAGTGACTGAGGACACACACAGCGTTTCTAGGGAAGCCAGATCTTTCGTAAGCCCCTGAATGTCTGGAGACCAAGCAGAGGATGGTCTCCAAAACATGCTCAAAAAGCTGAGACATCCTGACCAAACCCATGCTCTACCAGCCCCTTCATCAACACTCAGCATTTCCAACTGTCTGTTTCATATTTTCATGTTCTTTAAATAGTTGTTTAAATTATACATACCTTATCTTTGTGCAAACGGTAAGGAAAGAATCTGCTGTTTTACCACCTGGCTTTTCAAGCTGCCTCATCACCATTAACAATACAATTTATCCATCTTTTTGAAATATCATATTATCATAGACTACATTCTGAGATCTGATGGCATTTTTCTGACATTCTACTAACTGCATTGATCTCTCAGTTATTGGGCCAAGACCAAGCCATTTAAATACATTCACTTGTATCTACTAGGCAAGTTACATATATGAAAGTGAAAGTCGCTCAGTTGTGTCCAACTCTCTGCAACCCCGTGGACTATACAGTCCATGAAATTCTCCAGGCCAGAATACCGGAATGGGTAGCCTTTCCATTCTGCAGAGGCTCTTCCCAACCGAAGGATCAAACCCAGGTATCTCCCATTGCAGGCGGGTTCTTTACCAGCTGAGCCACCAGGGAAGCCCAAGAATACTGGAGTGGGGAGCCTTTCCCTTCTCCAGGGGCTCTTCCCAACCTAAGGATCAAATCCAGGTCTCCCACATTGCAGGCAGCACAAGGAAAGCCCAAGAATACTGGAGTGGGGAGCCTTTCCCTTCTCCAGCGGATCTTCCTGACCCAGGGATCGAACTGGAGATTCCTGCATTGCAGGTGGATAGATTACCAACTGAGCTGTCAGGGAAGCCCTATTAGGCCAACACCAAGCTATTTAAATATGGTCTTCATAGTGTATTTTTGTTTTGAGTCATGCCTTCTCGAGAAGTTGCCTTTTCCTTCTAAATGAAATGGACTTTCTTTCTAAATTCTTTCTAAATGGCACAAAATGGACACCATGCCATTAACTGCAAACATTCAAAGAAGTCTTTACAGAAAGGACAAAGTGAGTGCCGATCAGCCCCCTAAAAACCCACTGATACTTTTATAAAGTGAAGCAATTTATGTCTCTGAAAAAGTTTTCAGCATTGTCAACTACACATCTCTAAAAGCTGAGTGGTCTAGAGTTCATAGAGTACATTACAAAGTATCATCTCATCTTTATGGATAGGTTTTGGAAAAGTGCGACTGATCCTTTTTCAAATACGAGATCTTGAACTGTGTCTGTAAATGGGAAGAGCTGAATTCCACCATAGCTATGCTCCAAAATATAACCGGTGATCAAAACTAGCCTTTTATCCTGACTCCCAAACATAGATGGATATCGAATTGTGTGTCTGTCAGGATTTCCTCTGCTGCAAAAATTCTGCTAGGGTAACTTTCACAGTTCAGGGTGGATTTATCTCTGGGCACACTTCAGGGCTACGGTTTTTCCAGTAGTCATGTATGGGTGTGAGACTTGGACTGTGAAGAAAGCTGAGTGCCGAAGAATTGAGGTTTTTGAACTGTGGTGTTGGAGAAGACTCTTTAAAGAGTCCCTTGGACTGCAAGAAGATCCAACCAGTCCATTCTAAAGGAGATCGGTCCTGGGTGTTCTTTGAAAGGAATGATGCTAAAGCTGAAACTCCAGTACTTTGGCCACCTCATGCAAAGGGTTGACTCATTGGAAAAGACCCTGATGCTGGGAGGGATTGGGGGCAGGAGGAGAAGCGGACGACCGAGGATGAGATGGCTGGATGGCATCACCAACTCAATGGAACATGAGTCTGAGTGAACTGCGGAAGTTGGTGATAGACAGGGAGGCCTGGCGTGCTGCGATTCATGGGGTTGCAAAGAGTCAGACACACCTGAGCGACTGATCTGACTGACACTCTGGGGGCTGTAGGAGCAGCTCAGGAAATGTACTCATGACCCAGGATCCTTCCATCTTTGAGTCAATGTATCCTTTCTGGGCATGGTCAGCAAACGGCATTTCAAACTACTGACATGATGCCAAATATCCAGGTAGAAAGAAAAGAGAAAGAAGGAAGCACCAGCAATAGATGATATCGAGTTTCAGTGACCACCCTCATGTCACAAGAACTTTGTTGGCTGCAGAGAACTTTGGTAACTCAAATTCCTTTCCCAGCTTTTGGTATAGAGACAGATAAAGACAAAAGGAGGCTGGGTATAGTGTTTAAGTCACCAGCACTACAGTATCATATTAAAAAGTTCACCTTCACGTCAGAGGGTACTCAGAAATACGAAAAAGAAACCCGTGCCTAAATACAGCCTTGGGATATGCGGACATTCGAAATCAGAAAAAGTTGTCAAGACTTCAGTTCCCCACCTCGTCTAAGAAGTCAGACTATCCCGAAGACAATATCAGTTTAACTCCAGAATTCTCTTCCAAAGTCCACACGGCAGGAAGAAAATGGAGATTTGTAAGACTGTAAATATGAGTTCTATAACCAGCCACGGAGAAAATGTTCAGTCATGAAAGGACATCAAAGATCTATCAAATGCATGTGCTTCTTTAAAAAAAAAAAAAATCTTCAAGAATGCTGATAAACTGATAAATGAATCAAATTAATATACCCATGAAGAGAAGGGCTTTGTATAATTAAAATGTCAATAAGCCATGAGACAGTGAAACTCTTGGCTGGTTCATAAAGCTGTCGTCGTGATGAGGCTTAATTCAACACTCAGAACTAAATCTTGTAAACAATAATGGAACATATATAGTTCGTGTTATCATATGTAAATCATTACGTCTACATAACGAACTACAAGATAACTACTAGAGATGCAATAATCTTGATCTGCAAAAAAAAAAAAAAAAGCAATTCATTTTAACCAAAATCTATGCAGAGGAAAGAGAAACAGTGCTAAAAATGCTGCTGAATCATTACTAAGGAGTAGAGGGCAGGTGATGGGATTTTAGAACTAAGTATCCAAATATTTTTTCTTGGGTAGAATTTTCAAATACCCAGAGCAGGGAAAACAGAGGAAAACTTGAGCAATTAAGTAAAAGTCAGAAAATGACAAGAAAGAACACAAACTCAGAATTTTAAAAATAGCAGACAAGCGAATGTCATGAACAAATGAAATCTTACTTCTGTTCACTTTACTTAAGTGAAAGTCGCTCAGTCGTGTCCAACTCTTTGAGACCCCATGGACTACACCGTCCATGGAATTCTCCAGGCAAGAATATTGGAGTGGGGTAACCTTTCCCTTCTCCAGGGATCTTTCCAACCCAGGGATCAAACCCAGGTCTCCCACATTGCAGGCAGATTCTTTACCACCTGAGCCACCAGGGAAGCCCAAGAATACTGGAGTGGGTAGCCTACCCCTTCTCCAGGGGATCTTCCTGACCCAGGAATCAAACCAGGCTCTCCCACGTTGCAGGCGGATTCTTTACCAATACTTAACATAGAACTAACTGTACACACAATTTCGACCTACGGTTTGTGATCATTCTCACCAGACGAACGTGCCTGAAAGACCCACAGACCCGCAGTGGTAACAGAGATCAATACTGGTGCCAGTTGCAAGTCAGGGATTACACGATCCATCCAATGAACACTACTCACTCTTTTCAAATCAGGAAACCTTCCCCTTCGCAACACCATGGATGAACCCAGAGGACACGGTGCTAACTGAAATAAGCTGGACTCTTAAGGACAAATACTGCACCATGGTACTCACATGTGATTCCTACAATAGTGAAACCCACAGATTCAAAGTGCGTGATGGCTGGCAGGAACTGAGGGGAACAGGGAAGTGGGGAGGTGTAGTGCAATGAGGATAAATCTCACTGAAGCAAGATGTACAGACTCTGGAGATACGCTGTACAACAGAGTGCCCGAGGTTCACAATACAGGCTGTGCCCCTAAATGTGGCCGAGAGGGTAGATATCACGTTAATTGTTCTCACCACCACCACCACCACCACCACCAATAACCCCAGAAAATCAGAGTGTCATACTCAAACTAATTCACCAGTTCGAGCTATCAGAAGACTCGTGGCCCAATGGGAAGAACACAGAAACAGCTGCTACCTGGGAGGGCTACCAACATACTCAAGCTTTCCTCGCTGCTGTTGAATATATTTAAGGCCAGCAGCCTCTGCACACAAGGGTGGAATTTCAAATCCACTGTTTGTGAGCACATGGTGTACACTCGTATAGACCCTCAGATTCTTCCCTTCCTTCCAAACAAATTCATATTAGGACACGGACTGTGTTTGAAGGAGTCATCCCTCCCACCTTTTGAGCAACACATATTGTTGCTATTATTCAGTTGCTCAGTCATGTCTAGCCCGCCATGGGGGCTCCTCTGCCCATGGGATTTTTACACATATTTGAACACAATGAAACACTGGTGAAACATTAAAAATCCTGGGAAAGATCCCCATGAGGTTGACGGGAAACATACATTGATGTTTAGGCTGTAATGACTGACAATGTTTTTGTCAATTATTTACTAGCAGAAATGATGCTTGCTACTCTGAGCCTGGCTCATAAAGCCCTTCCATGAATTTCCTTTGTTTTTCTCCCTTTCTGCTATTTGAGATGGAGTTGCTCCCAACCCTCTCTCAGGAAATCCTTGGACCCCATATATTTCTTTTTACTGTTAAAAAAAAAGCACTGTAGTAAGACTATTGTACCTGCTTAAGTCTGTCTAGTCAAAGCTATGATTTTTCCAGTAATCATGTATGGATGTGAGAGTTGGACTAGAAAGAAAGCTGAGTGCCAAAGAATTGATGCTTTTGAACTGTGGTGTTGGAGAAGACTCTTGAGAGTCCCTTGGACTGCAAGGAGACCCAACCAGTCCATTCTAAAGGAGATCAGTGCTGAATATTCACTGGAAGGACTGATGTTGAAGCTGAAACTCCAATACTTTGGCCACTTGATGTGAAGAGCTGACTCACTGGAAAAGACTCTGACGCTGGGAAAGATTGAAGGGGACGACAGAGGATGAGATGGTTGGATGGTATCAACAACGTCATGGACATGAGTTTGAGCAAGGTCCGGGAGTTGGTGATGGACAGGGAAGCCTGGCGTGCTGCAGTCTGTGAGGTTGCAAAGAGCCGGACACAACTGAGCGACTGATCTGCACTGAAGAGTTCAGCTTTTCAACGACGTCATTCCAGAACACGAAACGGTCTAGAGAAGGGAAGACAGAATAATTAAGTGTGCACAGCCACTGCTCTATGCAGAGGGCATTTAAGGATCAGTGGGACTTCATATGGGCTTCACAGGCGGTGCTAGTGGTATAGAACCCGGCTGCCAAGGCAGGAGACGTAAGACATGTGAGTTCGATCCCTGGGTCAGGAATGGGCTCCGTCTGCAAAGATCAGAGCTGCCAAGGGATACGACTGAAGGCTACAAACTCATGAAAGGTAGAACTGGGATGAATACAGACGTGCCCAGCAAATCCCAGTTTACCCCATCCACCCTCCCATCTAAAAAGGAGGAAATTTAGGACAAACATAGAAAGGATAAGGTAACACAACAGCAGGTAGCCAGGGTCTGATGTACGAAACTTGGAAGCTAGAAGACCAGAAAGTGAAAAGTGCGATCGTCGGTCAGCTGTCTCCGACACTTTGCTACTCATGGACTGCAGCCCGCCCGGCTCCTCCGTCCATGGGAGTCTCCAGGCAAGAATACTGGAGTGGGTTGCCACACCCTTTTCCAGGCAATCTTCTGGACCTAGGGTTTGAAGATTCTTTACCGTTGGAATCACCAGGGAAGCCTGAAGACCAGAGGTTGACTGCAAATATAAAAAATCTTCACATAGGTACTAGAAAAATTTACAGACGACAGTTCCATTAAGGGAGCTAAAATGATGCCTAAAAAATTAAAGAGGCTTCAAAGTGACCATCCAAAAATGAAAAGCATACAATTAGAAATCTCTCTAGATCATGATTCTCCTTAACAATGGCGTTGCTCTCACACCCTCTGCAGCAGATGGCTTTGCAGACTGCCCCTGTCTTCCTTCTTCTGCAAACTATTTTTTGCTGTTAGATTTATTTCATACCAGCCAGAGTGCTGCTTTTATGGAATAGCTCACGGACAGGAACCTGTTACAGATTCTGAGTGACCTGAAGAAGCCGTGATAAACTACTAAATTTAGGTAAGATTGAGCTCTATGCAGAAATTCTTCACTGACTTCACTGCAGGCATGAAACAGACCCACCCGTGTAAAACTGTCGTGTGGGCAGTTTTGACCGATAAAGGCAAGAGCAGTAAGATCAGAAGTGCCATCTATTCAATGCTTGCAGATTAAATACAGTCACTTAAACAGAAAGAACAAGTTCCACAAAAGCGTTGCTTTCTACATGACTGCCAACTAAAGCATGTACCATGGCTTCTGGTTATTATAAGACAAACAAACTCAACTTTTTTTTTTTTTAATTAAAATACAGTTGATTTACAGTGTTGTGACAGTTTGTGTTGTACAGCAAAGAGATACAGGTATACAAGCATACATATATATCTATTCTTTTTCAGATTCTTTTCTACTACTGGTTATTGCAAAATATGGAAGATAGTTCCCTGTGCTATATAGTAGTAGGTACTTGTGCTTACTCGCTCAGTCGTGTCCGACTCTTTGTGACCCCACGGACTGTAGCCCGCCAGCCTCCTCTGTCCATGGGATTCTCTAAGCAAGAATACTGGAGTGGGTTGCCATGCCCTCCTCCAGGGGATCTGTCCGACCCAGGGATCGAACCTAGTTCTCCCGCATTTAGTTATCTCTCGTAAATATACGAGCGTGTGTAAGTGAATCCCACACTCCCGACTTCTCCCACCCTCACATTTCTCCTTTGCCAACTGCAAGTTGTTTTCTATGTCTGTGAGTCTGCTTAGGCTTTGTACGAAAGCTCACTTATTTTTTAGGTTCCACATATATGATAGCATATAGTATTTGTCTTCGATATTTACTTCAACTAGTATGATCGTTTCTGAAGGCCACTCATGTTGCTGCAAATGGCATTATCTCATTTTTTTTTAATTTTTTGGCTGAATAATGTTCCACTGTTACGTATGCATCACATCTTGTATATCCATTCCTCTGGTGGTGGGCTCTTAGGTAGCTTCCCGGTCTTGGTTATTATGAATAGTGCTGCTATGAACACTGAGATGGTTGGATCTTTTCCAGTGAGTTTTCTCTGGATATATACCCAAGAATGGGATTGCTGGGTGAGGAGGTAACTCTATTTTTAGTTTTTAAAGGAACCTCCACACTATCCTTAGTAGTGGCTGTTCCAGTTGACATTTCCATCTACAGTATAAGAGGGTTCCCTTTCGGCACACCTTCTCACGCATTTATTGTTTGTAGACTTTTTGAGGACGGCTATTCTCACTGCTGTGAAGTGATATCTCACTATAGTTTTGATTTGCATTTCTCTGATAATTAATGATGTTGAACATCGTTTCATCGCCTGTTGACCATCTGTATGTCCTCTTTGGAGAAAGCTTTTTATTAGGGCTTCTGCCCATTTTTTAACATTGGGTTCTTTATTCTTTTGATGTTGAGCTGTAGGAACTATTTATATGTGCTGGAAATCAAGCCCTAGTTGGTCATATCACTTGCAAATATGTTCTCCCAGTCCATAGGATGGTGTTTCATTTTGCTTATTATTTCCTTTGTTATGCAAAAGCCTATAAATTTGATTAGGTCTCATATGTTTATTTTTCACTGCAAAATTTTTAAAACAAGAAGGCAAATGGTGCCCAGCTGGGAATTCAATGCCTCCAAACTTAGTCTCTCATGAATTTCTCTGTGGTATTCCAAATTGATGGCATACATATCAGGAATGAGCACGGTTCTATAGCTGCTATTTGGTACCTTATTACACCAACGGGCACTTTTTATGCAAAGATGTAATTAATTAAGTGCTTCTGATGACTTATTATTAAAATTTTTCCAAATCGCTGCTGGATTCACTTGTACCTTATAATTATGATGAAGGGACATTAACTCTTATGGCCAAACATATATTTTTTTTTAACTCTGGAGGTATAAATACATTTCCAGTGACGTGCTTTGTAATCACTATAACAGTAACATTTCAGTTCAGTAGCCACCGTCATTTCGTTATCCCTAAACGAAACTTCCCTCAGTCACAAAGTTGTGTCTGACTCTTTGAGACCCCATCAACTGCAGCACGCCAGGTTTCCCTATCCTTCATTATTACCCAGAGCTTGCTCAAACTCATGGCCATCGAATCAGTGATGCCATCCAACCATCTCATCCTCTGTTGCCCCTTCTCCTCCTGCCCTCAATCTTTCCCAGCGTCAGGGTCTTTTCCAATGAGTCAGCTCTCTGCATCAGGTGGCCCAAGTATTGGAGTTTCAGCTTCAGCATTAGTCCTTCCAATGAATATTCAGGGTTGATCTCGTTTAGGATTGACTGGCTTGATCTCTTTGCTACTCAGGGGACTCTCAAGAGTCTTGCCCAGCACCACAGATCAAAAGCGTCAGTTCTTCGGCGCTCAGCCTTCTCTATGGTCCAGCTCACGTCTGTACTTTCAAGCAGCTTAAAATTCCATTAGAGAAATGAGACATAGCTGCATCTCTGAGGAGGGCTCACTGAATCTCCCCATCAGAGATAGGTCATGAAACTTGGATTTGCATTCTTTTAAAATGTATCACTATCAATAGACATAGAGGGATGCGTTGATGATTTCAGATGAGAAATACATATGCTACGACCCAGGAGCCAACTTCTGTCACCACCTTCATTAGTACACAAAGCATTACTGAAGCCCAATCACATAGACTGATTTACCTACTGGACTGAGAGAACAACCAGGACCACAGAGGGACAGAACAGACGTACATCCCAAAGACAGAAGAAATTGGAAGTATCCTGAGCAAGCAATACAGGAAGAGGCTACTAGGCAAAGTTCAGGGTCCTGCTCTGTGCAAGAATGGGGCAATTGATTTCCAAGTCCATAAGGAAAATTAGAAACAGCTAATTCAGAAGAGTCACCAAATAATTGCATCTAGTGCCTAAAAATTAGATTTCTATATGGATTCTAGATAGAGAAAACAATTCAAAATACAGTACCTCCATTCACAGGACTTCCCTGGAGGTCCAGTGGTTAAGACTCTGTGCTTCCAATGCAGGGAGCAGGGGTTCAAACCCTGGTCAGGGAATTAAGATCCCATATGCCTGGAAAATCCCATGGACAGAGGAGCCTGGTAGGCTGTGGTCCATGGGGTCAGGAAGAGTCGGACAGAACTGAGCAACTTCCTGTTCACTTTTCACTCTCATGCACTGGAGAAGGAAATGGCAACCCACTCCAGTGTTCTTGCCTGGAGAATCCCAGGGACGGGGGAGCCTGGTGGGCTGCCGTCTATGGGGTCGCACAGAGTCGGACACGACTGAAGCGACTCAGCAGCAGCAGTATGGGAGCAGCACTTGGGAGGCTAAAAAAAAATGAAAACAAATTTTAAAAAATAGTGCAGGATGGGAGTGAGAGGCTGAGGCAGGCCCACCAAGTTCACAGGCTCCTGCCTTGACAAGGTGTAACTCAGAGGCCTCCCGTAGAGGCAGAAGGGATGGGGCAACTGTGGAAATTTAAGTGGCATCTAGGACCTTATCATTCTGACAGCTCATTATCCCTGGGACCCAGAGAGGAGAATGTAACACATCAGCCAGCATCCTTTTATAAGCAAGCCCAAAGGACCCCACTGGAGCTTATGTACAAACAGACTTTTCCAGAGGTGACAATGCAGCTGTTAAGAGACAAAAGCTAGGCTTCAAGGCTGAGCAGCACAGACGGCCGTTTGTATTCCAACTGCTCGTCCAAAGCCACTTGCCTAAACGACAGTCGAGGGTTTGCATTCAGATCTTTTGAATGATAATCTCTGGCTCTGTTGCCTATTTCCACTGGGCCACTTCCAAATGCAGCTTCTGGCATGGTTGTCTACTGTGATAGAGAGATATCCACTTTTAAAGTCATTACCTTAATCATCTCTGCTACTTTGATTTAGTATGAGGGATGGCTGATTTCGTTTCCTTGCTTATTGTCAAGAACTTGGCTCAGGGTCAGATGAGTTTTATTTTTAAACTGAAAGTGTGGATCACAGACACAAAAGCTTAGAGCACAGAGGCTTGCAGCTTCATTTCGTATACATAGGTGTTAAATCAAATTTAACAACGTGACTCTGCCAGGGCTGAACCAACCACAACGCAGCATGTGCTTGACGGGACAGATCATGAGAAATGAATCTGCAGGACAGTTTCTCCATCAGAGCTTGAGGACACTGGACCATCAGCAGTCACCACGCCCACCCGTTAGGACGGAGACTAACACGTCATGCGCTCGATTCAGTGATGTGGCTTCTTATTATTCTTCAACCTGGATTAATGGTTGCATTTAGAAATGTTTCCAGATTTCCTAAAAATAGTTTCTCACAGGCCTAGCAATTAAATAATAGACACATTGGATTACCTCAAAATTAAACATTTGTGAGCATCTTAGGGCAGGATTAACAAGTGAAACACAACCTATGAAATGGGAGAAAAGAAGGACAGATCATACCCCTGATAAGGGGTTAAAATCCACTATACATAAAGAACTCCTACAACTCAACAATGAAAACACCCCAAATAACTCTTAAAATACACACAAGGGATTGAATACACATTTCTCCAATGATCAGCAGATTGGCAATAAGCATATGAAATGATTTTCAGCATCCCTAGTCATCAGGTGAATGCCAATTAAAATCACAATGACATACCACCTCACAACCATTAGGATAGCTACTATCAAGAAATAGAAAGCGTTGGCAAGAAGGTGGAGAAATCGGAAGTCTTACGTACTCTTGGCAGTATAGTGTAAAACTGTGGGTGCTATGAAGAACATAATGACAATTCCACACAAAAAAATAAAAGTAGCACCACCATATGATGTAAAAAGCCTCTTGATGAAAGTGAAAGAGGAGAGTGAACAAGTTGGCTTAAAGCTCAACATTCAGAAAACAAAGATCATGGCATCCGGTCCCACCACTTCATGGGAAATAGATGGGGAAACAGTGGAAACAGTGTCAATTTTTTTGGGCTCCAAAATCACTGCAGATGGTGATAGCAGCCATGAAATTAAAAGACGCTTACTCCTTGGAAGAAAAGTTATGACCAACCTAGAGAGCATATTCAAAAGCAGAGACATTACTTTGCCAACAAAGGCCCATCTAGTCAAGGCTATGGTTTTTCCAGTGGTCATGTATGGATGTGAGAGTTGGACTGTGAAGAAAGCTGAGCGCCGAAGAATTGATGCTTTTGAACTGTGGTGTTGGAGAAGACTCTTGAGAGTCCCTTGGACTGCAAGGAGATCCAACCAGTCCATTCTAAAGGAGCTCAGTCCTGGGTGGTCTTTGGAAGGACAGATGCTGAAGCTGAAACTCCAGTACTTTGGCCACCTCATGCGAAGAGTTGACTCATTGAAAAAGACCCTGCTGCTGGGAGGGATTGGGGGTAGGAGGAAAAGGGGACGACAGAGGATGAGATGGCTGGATGGCATCACTGACTCGATGGACGTGAGTCTGAGTGAACTCCGGGAGTTGGTGATGGACAGGGAGGCCTGGCGTGCTGCGATTCATGGGGTCGAAAAGAGTCGGACACGACTGAGCGACTGAACTGAGCTGAACTGAACCATATGGTCAAGCCATTCCACTGGAGGGTAGGCACCAAAAGGAAGGGGAGCAGGGTCTTAGCAGCTATTTGCATACACATGTTCACAGTCACAGTTTCCACAACAGTAAGAGGTGGAAGCGATCCAAGTGTCTATCAACAGATGCAAGCATCAACACAATGTGGTCCTCGCACATTGTGGAATATCAGCAGCATTGAAAAGAAGGAAACTTCTGACATGTGTTAAATATGCCTGAACCTGGAGGACAGTTTAAAAATGCTGTGTAATTCCACTTATATGAGCTATTTAGAGCAGTCAAACTCAGAGAAACACAAAGTAGAGTGGTGGTTGCCAGGAGCTGGGGCTTCCCAAGAATCTGCCTGCCAATGCAGGAGACCCGGGTTCGATCCCTGGGTCGGGAAGATGCCCTGGAGCAGGGAATGGCAACCCACTCCAGTATTCTTGCCTGGGAAATCCCATAGTCAGAGGAGCCTGGAGGGCTGCAACGCATGGGGTCGCAACAGCCGGGGTGGGCGGGGGTAGGGTGTGTGGACAGTTTTCACTTAGAATTTCATTTCTGCAAAATGAAAAACCTTCTGGGGATTGGTTGCACAGCCACGTGGATATACTTGAGACTATTGAACTACCAATTTAAAATAGCTAAGATGGCAAATTTAATATATTTCATTGCAATATTTAAAACGTTAAGTTTAAAAATATTTTCTTAACATCAAGAGGTTTTAACTTTTGTTTACAGCCAATCAAAACCTTTTCAATCACAAGTTTTGTATGTCTACCTAAAAATGTAAATAGGATTAATTACATCGTCAAACAGAATAAATGGATTTTTCAAGTAGCCACTTTTTTTTTTTAGGAAATGTTTCCAAACCAGAGGGAAATGTCTGACGTGGGTGAAGCCCCCTTTACCACTCTTGCTTTTGAACACCAACGTAGTCACTGGTAGCTCAACGGTAACAAATCCCCTGCCAGTTCAGGAGACACAAGTTTGATCCCTGGGTCGGGAAGATCTCCTGGAGAAGGGCATGGCAGCCCACTCCAGTGTTCTTGCGTGGAGCATCCCATGGACAGAGGAGCCTGGCGGGCTACAGTCCAGGGGGGTTACAAGGAATCAGACACAATGGAGCATACACCCGCCTTCTGATTGTAAACTGTGGTGATCAGCCAACAGGCCTTCCACTGAAACCAGCATGAAACTTGTGTTTTGCAAGCTGTTTCAACCGATGACAGAAATGGGTGGAGAGAGACTGCCTTGGTGGTCCAGTGGCTAAGACTCCGTCCTCCCAAGGCAGGGTACTCAGGTTCCATCCCTGGTCGGCGAACTAGATCCCACATCCTGCAACTTAATAAAAAGATCCTACATGAAACAGCAAAGATTGAAGATCCCACATGCCAAAACTTAAGACCCAGCACAGCCAAAGAAATACTTATTAGAAAAAAAAAAAAGGAGCAGTGAAGAAATGGATGGGAAGAGATGTTGAAGGACGGGGTATCTATCTGAGGTTAGGATGCAAAGCCCACTCTCTGAAAGCTGACATTTATAAAGAGATTTCGTAAGACAGCAGACTATTTCATGTTCTCAGCAAATCAGGCATGCTATTCAGCTAAAAACAAAGATGGCCAGTTCATGGCCCCCAAGCAGACACAAGGTGACTTCAGGAAATAATGAAAAAAATTCTAGGTGGTTATGTCATGGGGTAGAAATGTCACAGTACAATATACAAACCCAATCCTACCTAAGCCAGTTCACCTTTTCTAGGAGGGGGGCTCAGGAAGAGCCACTGAACAGGAGTTCATGTTGCACAGTCTTCAAGGAGAAAAGATCGGCTACTGTTCAAGAACTGCCTTTTTACAAATGCTTGGAGATTTTTTGGGGGACAGGGGGACAGGGATGGTGGCAGAGGAGGAGGCGGGAAACCTTTTAAAGATGGCATGGATTCTTATGCTGGTTAAATTTTGAGTCCACACAGCTAGATTGTGGTGCCTAGCAGTTTGGTCCAATATTAATCTGGATGCTGCTAAGAAGGTACTTTATATTGATAGATGTGTGAACGTCTACAATCTACCGACTTTAAGCAAATGAGAATATCCTCTTTAATAAGATGGTAAAGAATCCAGCTATCAGTACAGCAGACGAAAAAGCCGTGGGTTTAATCCCTGGGTGGGGAAGATTCCTTGGAGCAGAAAATGGCAACGCACTCCAGTATTCTTACCTGGAGGATCCCCTGGACAGAGGAGCCTGGTGGGCTACAGTCCACGGGGTCACAGACAGTCAGACACGACTGACTAAACACAAGTGTGACCCTTACCCAGTTGGTTGAGGGCTACAGCAGTTTCACACACTGCAGGTTACCTGGAGAGGAAAGAATTCTGCCTCAAGATTGTAACAGAGAAATCCAGCCTGCCCTGGATTTCAGACTCAAGACCACAAGGTCAGTCCCTGGAGTTTTCCAGCCTGAGTGCCTCCCCTGAAGATACAATTCAGACTCCAGGAGTCTCAAGATGGCAACACCCATTCGTGCCTGAGTTTCCAACCCATCTTCCTCTACGCTATGGAATCTGGACCTGCCAGACCCTGCAACTACATGAACCAATTCCTTCAAATAAATTTCTTTCTCATATATATTTATAGAAAAAAAAAAAGAGGAAGTGTTAGCCATTAGGTGTGTCTGACTCTTTGCGACCCCATGGACTGTAGCTCGCCAGGGTCCTCTGTCCATGGGATTCTCCAGGCAAGAATACTGGAGTGGGTTGTCATGCCCTCCTCCAGGGGACCTTCCCAACAAAGAGATGAAACTCGGTTCTCCTGCATTGCAGATGGGTTCTTTACTGTGTGAACCACCAGACAAGCCACTTATATATTTATATGTGTGTATATATGTGTATATATAGAGTATCTATACAGTGTGTATATATATATATATAAAATGTATATATATAGTATAAATATATAAAGTAATGCATACGTGTATGTCTATCTATTTCTTAATCTATCCACCTATTATCTCCGATTGTTTAAAG
Source organism: Oryx dammah (assembly GCF_014754425.2). Lineage (NCBI taxonomy): Eukaryota > Metazoa > Chordata > Mammalia > Artiodactyla > Bovidae > Oryx > Oryx dammah. Next base: position 126,839,269 of record NW_024070207.1, read on the forward strand.
GAACCCTCACCGTTATAACTTGAAGAGGGCATGGCAACCCGCTCCAGTATTCTTGCCTGGAGAATCCCATAGACAGAGGAGCCTGGCAGACTGTAGTCCATGGGGTCGCAAAGACTTGGACACGACTGAACCAGCATGTGTTGACACAGCTCTTTGCCAAATCAAGAAGGCAAGGCTCAAGCAGATGGGGAGGGAGGTGGGAGACGGGGTTCAGGATGGGGAACACATGTACACCCAAGGCTGATTCATGTCAATGAATGGCAAAAGCATGACAATATTTTAAAGTCATTAGCCTCCAATTAAAATAAATAAATTAATTAAAAAATAAAAACAGTATATAAAAAAAAGAACAAACTTCAGCTGCAGAGAGAACACCTACATCTCCTTGAGTCATATCCCCTCTCCAGGAGAGAGGTGAAGGTGTTTTTGTTCCTCATAGCCACTCCAACTTTGCGAGGACTGTGCCAAGACTCGCTTTTCCACCCACGTTGCTTGAAAGCCGTAGATTCGGCAGAACTGGAACGTTCCCAGTACTGCTCTTCCCATCATCGCCATGAATATTAAATATTGAGGGCACCTTCTGCCTGATTATCCATGCCACATGCTGCCATTAATCCATTCTGGAGACTTGCTACACTCTGGCCGCTCCTGGTTTTACCCCACCCAGAAGAGTCAGCATCCATTGGCGGACTCCCTTCCAGACCTCACACATCTTTTCCGAAGCAAGACTCATAAATAAACATGAGCAGTCGCCAAAATGCAATCAGACATCAGGGCAGTGCCACAGCATAATAGGTTTATCGTGGAGGGTACCAGACCATACTTGCAGGACGCCTTCAGTAAACCTAATAAAACACGAAGTAATTGGAAGGGGGGATTAATTAATTTCCCTCATCTACCCTTCCACCCGAGACAGATGAAACAGCCTTCCTTAAAACAATGCTATGGCTGTTCCTACTTAGGAAAATTGCTTTCCATTCCCTGAGTGCATAATACTACTCAAAAACATTGCCTATAAAAGAGCTGCCACACTCTACTTGGAGGTTTAAAAACAGAATCTATAACTCGGAGCATAACCTTTCGGTTTCAACTCCTCAACCAACGATGTTTCTATTAACAGAGGTGGTGAGTTTCAAGGTTGTTCACAGAGAGCATTCTTTGTTACTTTGTAACTGCCTGAATTCTCTCTTATTTTCATGGGAATCCTCATGCCTAGACCCTGGAAATTCCTCACTGGGCTTCAAGAGTCCTACTGTGTGCTTTGCGGTACTTTTTAAAGGTTTTGATTTGTTTTTAATTGAAGGATGATTCTTGTGTTGGTTTCTGCCATACATGCCCATGAATCAGCCACAGGGATACACCTGTCCTCTCTGTCTTGAACTTCCCTCCCACCTCCCACCCCTCCAGGTTTTCACAGATCGCTGGGATGCATTCCCTCAGTCATAGAGCCAATTCCCACTGGCTCTCTATTTCACATGGGGGAATCTATACGGTTCCACACTGTGCATCTCTCTGTTCATCCAACCCTCTGCTCCCCCCACGTCGAGGGTCCACGGGTCGCTTCTCTACGTCTGCGTCTTCAATCAGTTCAGTCTAGTCGCTCACTCGTGTGCGAGTCTTCGCAACCCCATGGACAGCAGCACGCCAGGCCTCCCTGTCCACCACCAACTCCCAGAGTTTACTCAAACTCATGTCCATTGAGTTGGTATCTTCAATGCTGCACTGCAGATAGGCTCATCCATACCACTTTTCTAGATTCCATTTCTGTGTGTTTACACATGGTATTTGCTTTTCCCTCTCTGACTGACTTCGCTCTGTATAAACAGCCTCTAGGTTCATCGACATCATTAGCACTGACTCACACGTGCTCTCTTCTACGGCTGAGGAATATTCCACTGCACACACGTGCTGCCTTTGTTGTACATTTTGGTACATCGATTATGAACATGGGCACCAGGAAGGATCAAGATGAGACAGGCACGCAGCTCTTGACACGAGTGTTACTTACTCAGTACTGTCAGACTCTTTGCAACCCCACGGATTGTAGCCCACCAGGCTCCTCTGTCCATGGGATGCTCCAGATAAGGCTACTGCAATAACCTGCCATTTCTTTCTCCAGGGAATCTTCTCTGCTCAGGGATTAAACCCACATCTCTTGGATTGCAGGCAGATTTTTTTTTTTTTTACCATCTAAGCCACCAGGGAAGGTCATCTCTCTACACACCTTGTGGGCAAACACACTTCAGATCATTCAGAGTGGGTCCTGGCCCAAGGAAGATGAAACAGTTTGTACAAACAGCTCACTTCTGAGAAGCAGCGAGGCAAGCTTTGTGAAAGAATGGGTCCTGGCTCACTATAAATATTTTTGCATGGTGAGATTTGCACTGCTGTGTTACAGAGCTGTAAAGGGAAGCCATTGGCGTACCAAAATTTCTGTCAATACACAGTAATGTCAGCTTTTATGGAAATATTCCACTTTGCTTGAAGACAGTCATTTCCATGGCTGTCTCTATGTTTAGAGAAAATTATCCTTTAGAGGTAGGTTCAAATCACAGGGTATCCGTTAAACATACCTATTGGCATGTTCTATAGCAAATAACCTTAATAAACATATGATTTTGTTCTGCAAAGTCTTTTTTTTTTTAATGTAAGAAGGGAAAGGAAAGTGTTGGGTTGGCCAAAAAGTTCTTTTGGTTTTTTTCCAGTTGATGTTACAGAAAAAGCCAAAGGAATTTTTGGCCAACCCAATACAAAGTAGTATAATGTAAGAGCATCATTTATTATTTATTTATTATTTAACTGGAGGAAAATTTCTTTACAATGTTCTGCTGCTTTATGCCAAACATCAATGTAAATTGGTGATAATTATATACATATATATATATATACATATCATATTGCTGCTGCTGCTAAGTCACTTCAGTCGTGTCCGACTCTGTGCGACTCCAGAGACGGCCCCCCACCAGGCTCCGCCGTCCCTGGGACTCTCCAGGCAAGAACACTGGAGCGGGTTGCCATTTCCTTCTCCAATGCATGGAAGTGAAAAGTGAAAGTGAAGTCGCTCAGTCACGTCCGACCCTCAGCGACCCCACGGGCTGCAGCCTTCCACGCTTTATATGTATATCGAATCCACGTCTCTTATGCCTCCAGCATTGGCAGGCATGTACTCTGGGCATCCCACGTGCCACTAGTCATAAAGAACCCGCCTATCAAGGCAGGAAATATGAGCGATGTGGCTTTGATCCCTGGGTTGGGAAGATCCCCTGGAGGAGGGCATGGCAACCCACACCAGTATTCTTGCCTCAAGACTCCTATGACAGACCGTAGCGGGCTACGGTCTATGGGGTTGCAAGAGTCCCTGGACACACGACTTAGCAGAAGAACCAGCACTTCCATAGTCCAATATTTTCTTGATCATTTTCATTTCCTTACTGTCCTCGAGTTGAGAGAGAAGGTCTAAATGAGCATGAAGATCTAAATGACCCACTCACCCGTTTTTCCTGCAAAGACCACACATATGCACTCCTAGCTCTGGAGACCGCTTCTCAGGAACACCCTGCTTCCGTTGCACAGGCAAGTGGTGGGCAGCTATGGAAGGTCTCAGCTCACTATGAGAGCTACTCTTAGACACTTCAATTGGCTCAAGAGCAAAAATGTGCTTAAAATACAAAATGGCAATTAAACCACCACTTCTCCCTTTTAAGGGCTTCCCTGTGGCTGAGAGGTTAAAGCATCTGCCTTCAATGAGGGAGACCCAGGTTCGATCCCTGGGTCGGGAAGATCCCCTGGAGAAGGAAATGGCAACCCACCCCAGTATTCTTGCCTGGAGAATCCCATGGACGGAGAAGCCTGGTGGGCTACCGTCCACGGGATCGCAAAGAGTCAGACACGACTGAGCGACTTTACTTTCACTTTGTCCATTTTAACTGTGTTGCTACTAACACGTGGTGATAAGGCAAGTAAACAAGTTATGTTGTGTTTTTTATTTCTGTGAGCATATTAACAGTTGCTGTAGTATTGATAATCACATATATTTGTGACTGTTCAACACTGCATTTAATATATGGCATCATTACCATAATCATCCTCCTATTGTTGGGCCAGTTCAGAAGTAGCCTGTTTTCATTTCCAAGACTCTAGAAGTGGGTATTTTAAGGACCTATATCATAAAGACCTGAGGTCATTTTTTTTTTCAAACTTTAAACTTTCTCTCTCTTTTTTTTTCCCATTGGCCTAGAGCTGATTAACAATATTGTGATTTCAGGAGAACAGTCACACGTACACATGTACCCATTCTACCCCAAACTCCCCTCCCATCCAGGCTGCCACGTGACACTAAGCAGAGTTCCCTGTGCTGGACAGCAGGTCCTTGCTGGTTCTCCATGTTAAACACAGCAGTGTGTCCATGTCCATCCCAGACTCCCTGACTATCCCTTCCCCCATCCTTCCCCCTGGTGACCATAAGGTTATTACAGGGTAATGAGCAGAGTTCCCTGTGCTGTCCAGCAGGTCCTTGCTCGTTCTCCATGTAAAATCCAGCAGTGTGTCCATGTCCATCCCAAACTCCCTGACTATCCCTTCCCCCATCCTTCCCTCTGGTGACCATAAGGTTATTACAGAGGATTGAGCAGAGTTCCCTGTGCTGTCCAGCAGGTCCTTGCTGGTCCTCCATGTGAAATACAGCAGTGTGTCCATGTCCATCCCAAACTCCCTGACTATCCCTTCCCCCATCCTTCCCCCCTGGGAACCGTAAGGTTATTACAGGGTAATGAGCAGAATTCCCTGTGCTGGACAGCAGGTCCTTGCTGGCTCTCCATGTTAAACACAGCAGTGTGTCCATGAACCCCCTGTGGAAATGCACTCAGCCAACACTGAATCTAGTACACTTGGTTACTTGGTAGCAAAGCTTATGCACCTCCTGAGGTGGCAGGGAGTCACTGCTGAATAACATTGCTTCTAATTATCTAGAGATGTCATTTGCCCTTACTTCTGTTCATGATCCGCCTAAGTAACAGAGTTGTGTCTGCACTGAAAACAAGCTTTGCATCTTGTTATGTGTATCACACTCATTTTGCCATGAAACAGTGGTGTTTCCCTGGGAAATGTGAAACAGTGAGAATTTATCGCAAAGGATTAGAAGCTTTCTAATTATTTGCATTTACCTTGGGATAATTTATTTTTTCTTTAGCTGGAGTGCTTTAGCTTGCTTGTTGGCCAGGAAAGACAGAAAATGAATCATAACCCAAAGATTTAGAAGAACAACAAAGTTCTCTTCAAGCTCACAGCATTCTGAGTGGAGACTGTAGACACCTTGGCAAGATGAAACAGTGAGAATCCTTGATGGACCAGTTTTCTCCCCAATCTGTAACCGACTCATCTGGCTTTCATGAAAAAAAGCCAATTTTCTAGCTTTCCCTGACTTATGAGCGACAAACCACTTATGGCATGGATCAGATGTTTCTTTCTATCTCTCTAACAACAAAAAAATGTATCTTGAATTATTATTTGCTATCGTTGGTCATTTATTAAATAATAAACGTCTTGATCTGCCCAAGTAATGCTTCAGCAAACATTCTGAAATTCATTTTGGCCTTACGAGATTAAATTAGCGGCATGTATGGTACCTATCGCATGTCAAATAGTGTTAGTAGATCAGGATGGAGAATTTAATCATTACATTTAATAATAGGAAGATCACAGGCGATCCTGACAAGGCAGGTTTCGCTGACAGTGGCAGAAATTTTAGTAGAATGGATTAAGAGAGTAAACAGGCATTTCAAAATAAATCATAAGTGTCACCTCTATGCAGAACCCAAAATGATGCAAATGAACTTATCTATCAAACACAGACAACAAAGCAAAGAGAATGGATTTGTAGCTGCAAGGGGAAGTGGGGTGGGGGTAGTATGAATGGAAGTTTGGGTTTACCAGTAGCAAATTATTATATAGAGAACGGATAAGGAACAAGGCTTTTACTGTATAGCACAGGGAACTATATTCAATACCCTGTAACAGAGCATAATGGAAAAGAATACAAATGTCTGTGTGTGTATGTATATAACTGAATCACTTACTGAACAGCAGAAATTAACACAACATTGTAAATCAACTATATTTCAACAACATAAATTTTAAAAACTAAACACAGCATATAAATGCAGATGTTTTATATTTCAACTATAACTGACCCTTGAACAACTAGAGTTTGAACTGGATGGGTTTGCCTGTATGCCAATTTTTTCAATAAATACACTGGAAAATTTTTTGAGAGATTTGCGACTTGGAAAAAGTCTCAGATGAACCAGGTAGCCTAGAAATATTGAAAAAAGTAAGTTTCGGTACATCATGAATGCATGAAATATACGCAGTTAGACATGTCTGCGTGCTGTCACTTCAGTTGTTTCCAGCTCTTTCCGACACTGTAAAGACGGCAGCCCACCAGGCTCCCCCGTCCCTGGGATTCTCCAGGCAAGAATACTGGAGTGGGTTGCCATGCCCTCCTCCAGGGGATCTTCCCGACCCAGGGATCGAATCTTCGTCTCTTACATCTCCTGCAATACCAGGTGACTTCTTTTCCATTAGCGCCACCTGGGAAGCCCGCAGTCAGAAATATAACATATAAAATAAGAGTTAACCAACTTTATGCTGTCAGTAAGGCTTCTGGTCAATACGTGGCTATTCGCAATTACATTTTCATGGACTCAAAATTAAACACTGATTTCTGATTTTGCTAGGTGTCAGCATTCCTAATGTTGTTGAAAGATTAAGTGTATATGAATGCCACGTTTTCTAGTAAAGATAAAGAAATAATAATTGCTATGTAAAGCTAACTGGAACGTACTTTTAATCTTAGAGGAAAAATCATACGGCCAAAGGTATTTTTTCATGGGATACATTCCCCCTAAATCTCCAGGTAACAGAGAAGACAGAATCAACAGCAAAATATTTATCAGGAGGCAAGGAAATGCACGGAGAAGGCAATGGCACCCCACTCCAGTACTCTTGCCTGGCAAATCCCAAGGATGGAGGAGCCTGGTAGGCTACAATCTGTGGGGTCGCGAAGAGTCGGACACGACTGAATGACTTCACTTTCACTTTTCACTGTCACACATTGGAGAAGGAAATGGCAACCCACTCCAGTATTCTTGCCTGGAGAATCCCAGGGACGGGGGAGCCTGGTGGGCTGCCGTCTATGGGGTCGCACAGAGTCGGACATGGCTGAAGCGACTTAGCAGCACCAAGGAGATGCAAGTTCATTCTCACTACGACCCACATGAGGAAAGAACTGATAGATTATCTATTAGGATATTTCAGTGGGAGCGGCTTTGGCAGCCTAACAGAAGACTTTAGTTACAAAAAGTCTGATGTCCCCAGAAATGCCAATGAAGGCGAAAGAAGGGGGAAAAATTCAGCCAGATACCAAGGCAAAGGGCAGAAAGCTACAGCAGTAAATCAATCAGGAGGACCGCTCAGGAAGCCCGAGAGATGAAGTGAAGGGTCACCGGAGCAGGGACAGAACAAGAGGCTGGTCGTTCAAGAGCCGGTAGGGTATCAGTCTTGAAAACACTAGCTTTCTCTCCGTCTTCCTTCACTCAGGATTATCATTGACTGCCTTACTTGAGGTTACTTTTTTCTTCCCACCCCCCCGCCCCCGCAAGGGTCCATTTCACACGAGCAAAGCAAAGTGAGCAAAGGAAATGATAAAAGGAATGCACCCAGCGACCGTGAGACACACAGCCTTTTTTTTCTGCATTGGCTGGGACCATGAGCACCTACCATTTTGTTTCAGAGTCATTCAAAAAATAAATCACTAATTGCGTAAAAGGTGCCTGGGAGTTTCTCTGGTCTTCCGTGTCCTGGACACGGAAATCTGAAATCTGTTCCTGTCAGCTCTAATTTATAAGCTACAAGGCCGGGCTGGATTGTCCTTGTCAGTCACCAGCCTGTGGATGCAAAGACATCCAATCAAATACAGCTCTGCGACTGGAAGACCTGGACCCTTGCAAAAGTTGCCCTCAGTGTAGACTTCAAGCTACCTTCGCATGTCAATGAATCTACACTTTGGAGAACAAACTTGCATGGGTTGCTAAGGGCTCTTTGTTGAAAACACGGGAATCATTTTAAAGACTGGCCATTTTGCATCAGTTTGTAAAAGACTAAAATATCTAATTGGTTTAAAAAAAAAAAAGGAAATCAATAATTGTAAACTACGGTGTCAAGAATCAGAAAAAGATTAATTGCAGGTGGTCCTTGCTGAGGGTGAATTGACAACCCCACCGAGCAAGGTCCTAGCAATTAATAAAGCAAACGGCCACGAGATTTACATTAGTGTTCAAAGGTCAGTCCATTACAATGAAAGAGTGCATTCATTAGGACAACGAATGCTCCAAGGAAATCCTATAAGTGCCTCTTAGCCTGCACGGCTATGTTAGCCTTTCAACTGGCAAAAGCCCTACATGAGGAAAGACACCATAGTCCAATAGTAAAGGATGCAAAACGCCCTTCACAAACCCTGAGAACTTACTGGATTATTCCTCAACTCTTGAACTGCGAGTTGAGCTCGGGAAAAGAAAACACTGGGCCCCACTTGCAATCGTATAGAAACACTGACTTCTTGTCAAGGCAAATCGAAGGGGCTGGGGGGCTACCTGGGAGATTATTAATTTATTTTTTCCAGTAATATTGAGGTGGCCAAAAAACTCATTCCATTGTAAGGAAAAAATACGGATGAACTTTTTGGCCAATCCAATGTTTTTCTCCTGTACAATGTCATGAACCGCAGTACATAGTTCACCAGGCGCTCTTGACGCTTACTCCTTGGAAGAAAAGTTATGACCAGCCTAGACAGCATATTGAAAAGCAGAGACATTACTTTGCCAACAAAGGCCCATCTAGTCAAGGCTATGGTTTTTCCTGTGGTCATGTATGGATGTGAGAGTTGGACTGTGAAGAAAGCTGAGCGCCGAAGAATTGATGCTTTTGAACTGTGCTGTGGGAGAGGACTCTTGAGAGTCCCCTGGACTGCAAGGAGATCCAACCAGTCCATTCTAAAGGAGATCAACCCTGGGTGTTCTTTGGAAGGACTGATGCTAAAGCTGAAACTCCAATACTTTGGCCACCTAATGCGAAGAGTTGACTCATTGGAAAAGACTCTGATGCTGGGAGGGATTGGGGGCAGGAGGAAAACAGGACGACAGACTGAACTGAACTGAACTGATTGTTTTTCTCTATTTTCCCTTCATTTAATTTTTTTAAAGGCTTTCACTTCAGTCGCTCAGTCCTGTCCAACTCTCTTTGACCCCATGAACTGCAGTACGCCAGGCTTCCCTGTCCATCACCAGCTCTCGGAGTTCACTCAAACTCATGTCCATCGAGTCGGTGATGCCATCCAACCACCTCATCCTCTGCTGTCCCCTTCTCCTCTCGCCTTCAATTTTTTCCAGCATCAGGGGCTTTTCCAATGAGTCACTTCTTCGCATCAGGTGGCTAAAGGATTGGAGTTTCCGCTTCAGCATCAGTCCTTCCAACGAACACCCAGGGCTGATCTCCTTTAGGATGGACTGGTTGGATCTCCTTGCAGTCCAAGGGATTCTCAAGAGTCTTCTCCAACACCACAGTTCAAAAGCATCAATTCATCGGCACTCGGCTTTCTTTATAGTCCAACTCTCACACCCATACATGACCACTGGAAAAATCATCTCTCATATAAACATTAACAAATGACAAAAAATAGAATATTGAAGGTTTACGTTGCTTTCATTGGATTTAGCATGACATGGCTGCAATTTCTATCCAATGCTCCACACTGTTATTACTCAAGACTCACTAAATCTGCCTTGCTTTTTATTACACTTTATTCCCTGATCTTTGGGAACGTGACAAATATTTATTTATTCTTGAGTTTAAAAATTTAAAGTATACACCCACGTTCTGCACTTTTTTTTTGTTGTTCTAACTGCTCTCCTTGAATAACCTCACCAATTCTGTTTTTTTAAGAACAGTCCCCATGAAAAACCAGAGGTGTTTCAAATGCCTTTGGCATGTTTGCAGACCTTGAACCAAACAGGAAACACTGAGCACAGAAAAACTGGGCTTCTAGATGCAAATGTTAGTATATCTGAAAGGATCTTAGACATTTTTTCAAGTGACTCCTCTGGGTAGTACTTTCGGAACACAAGAATATGAATCCAACGAGTTTCCATTCCAATCCCTAAAGCATATGACCCAACAATCCCACTACTAGGCATATACTGTGAGAAAACAGTAATTAAAAAAGATGAGATAGATGTACATCAACAGATGAACTTTTAAAGAAGTTGTGGTCCACATACACAATGGAATATTCAGTTCAGTTCAGTTCAGTTTAGTCGCTCAGTCAAGTCTGACTCTTTGTGACCCCATGAACTGTAGCACACCAGGCCTCCCTGTCCATCACCAACTCCCGGAGTTCACCCAAACCCATGTCCGTTGAGTCGGTGATGCCATCCAACCATCCCATCCTTTGTCGTCCCCTTATCCTCCTGCCCTCAATCTTTCCCAGCACCAGAGTCTTTTCAAATGAGTCAGCTCTTCACATCAGGTGGCCAAAGTATTGGAGTTTCAGCTTCAGCATCATTCCTTCCAATGAACACCCAGGACTGATCTTCAGAATGGACTGACTGGATCTCCTTGCAGTGCAAGGGACTCTCAAGAGTCTTCTCCAGCCCCACACTTCAAAAGTATCAATTCTTCAGCAGTCAGCTTTTCTTCACAGTCCAACTCTCACATCCATACGTGACCACTGGAAAAACCATAGCCTTGACTAGACGGACCTTTGTTGGCAAAGTAATGTCTCTGCTTTTCAATATGCTGTCTAGGTTGGTCATAACTTTCCTTCCAAGGAGTAAGCGTCTTTTAATTTCATGGCTGCAGTCACCATCTGCAGTGATTTTGGAGCCCCCCAAAATAAAGTCTGACACTGTTTCCACTGTTTCCCCATCTATTTCCCATGAAGTGATGGGACCAGATGCCATGATCTTCATTTTCTGAATGTGGAGCTTTAAGCCAACTTTTTCACTCTCCTCTTTCATTTTTATCAACAGGGCTTTTAGTTCCTCTTCACTTTCTGCCATAAGGGTGGTGTCATCTGAATATCTGAGGTTATTGATATTTCTCCCGGCAACCTTGATTCCAGCTTGTGCTTCTTCCAGCCCAGCGTTTCTCATGATGTACTCTGCATAGAAGTTAAATAAGCAGGGTGACAATATACAGCCTTGACGTACTCCTTTTCCTATTTGGAACCAGTCTGTTGTTCCATGTCCAGTTCTAACTGTTGCTTCCTGACCTGCATACAGGTTTCTCAAGAGGCAGGTCAGGTGGTCTGGTATTCCCATCTCTTTCGTAATTTTCCACAGTTTCTTGTGATCCACACAGTCAAAGGCTTTGGCATAGTCAATAAAGCAGAAATAGATGTTTTTCTGGATTTCTCTTGCTTTTTCGAGGATCCATTACTCAACCATAAAAAGGAACGCATTTGAGTCAGCTCTAACGAGGCGGATGAACCAAGAACCTGCTATACAGAGTGAAGTAAGTCGGGAAGAGAAAAGCAAATATTTCATATGAAGGCAGATGTGTGGAATCTAGAAAGGTGGTCCTGATGAACCTGTTTGCAGGGCAGCCATGCACACACAGACACAGAGAACAGAGCTGTGGACACAGGGGGACAGGGCAGGGGAGGATGGGGAAAATGGAAAGAGTAGCTTGGGAACATACACACTGCTAAGTTGCTTCAGTCGTGTCCGACTCTATGCGACCCCATAGACGGCAGCCCACCAGGCTCCCCCGTCCCTGGGATTCTCCAGGCAAGAACACTGGAGTGGGTTGCCATTTCCTTCTCCAGTGCATGAAAGGGCAAAGCAAAAGTGAAGTTGCTCAGTTGTGTCCGACTCTTCGCCACCCCATGGACTGCAGCCTGCCAGGGTCCTCCGCGCATAGGGTTCTCCAGGCAAGAGTAGTGGAGTGGGGTGCCATTGCCTTCTCCGAGCATACACACTACCATATGTAGAACAGATAGCCAGGAGGAATTGGCTGTTTGACTCAGGTAGCTCAAACCGGCGCTCTGCTGACAACCTAGAAGGGGGGATGGGGTGTGAGGCGGGAGGAAGGTTCAAGAGAGAGGAGACAGGCGTCTACCTATGGCTGATTGAAGTGGATGTATGGCAGAAATTATTACTAACACAACATTGTAAAGCAAATATCCTCCAATTAAAAGAATAAATCCCTAAAAAAAAAATTTACTGGTTATTTTACGCCAATAAGGAACAGCTTAACGTAACATTCCAATACAACATTCATTCATTGTTCTAAAACTCATTGCAGAAGTATTCCTTTAGTCCCTACCACATAGAAATACTCTATGCTGAGATAACAAATTAATGTTGATCCAGTGCTGGAACCTGAAATCAAGTAACCGAATAAATATTTAACTACATCAGTTAATTACACCTTCAGGCTTTGCCGATACACCAAAAGTCTGAGATCATTAAAGCGTAACGCAAGCCACTCATTGATTTTAAGATTTTTACATTAACCATTTCAATGGATCGTTAGGAAAAAATTCATCCCAAGGTGGGTGTTTCAAATATCAGCATTCAGGCTCCTATCAACCACGATGGGACATAACTAGATGAAAATCTGACTCACTGCCAACCTAAAACTACACAGTGACTTGCTCCAATTCTTGTAAGCTTCACTTTGTTAAGAGGGAACTCGAGGGAAGTGTTCCACACACCACCTGCCTGAAACATCTGAAGACAATCTCACTGAGCCCTTGTATGTGACATACACATCCATGAAACTTTCCCCATCACGCTGTACCAAGCTAATGGGGACTACATCATCAGCCGCTGGGTCTCATTACGGAAAAGGTTTTCTTCTTCAGTTTGGTTCAATTCAGTCACTCAGTCGTGTCCCACTCTCTGTGACCCCATGGACTGCAGCACGCCAGGCTTCCCTGTCCATCACCAACTCCCGGAGCTTCCTCAAACTCGTGTCCATCGAGTCGGTGATGCCCTCCAACCATCTCATCCTCTGTCGTCCCCTTCTCCTGCCCTCAATCTTTCCCAGCATCAGGGTCTTTTCCAATGAGTCAGCTCTCTGCATCCAGTGGCTAAAGCATTGGAGCTTTAATTTTTACGAATTCAGCAGCTTCCACAAGTCATTTTGCTGCTTCTGTGTTTTCCTTATACCCGCACCACCCTTCACAGTGCATTATCCTGGGAAGACACGACCCATGGACGTCACTCAGACACCATTCCACCGAACAAAACGTTTACACAAAACCACGTATTCTGTTCACAGAGGCTCCAAGCCTTCTTACACAGACTGACTTGTGTGGGAGTGTGTGTGCGCATTCACAGTCATGTCCAAGTCTTTGTGACCCCATGGAGTGTAGCCCACCAGGCTCCTCCGTCCGTGGAATTCTCTAGAAAAGAATAGTGCAGTGGCTTGCCCTTTCCTCCTTTAGGGGATCTTCTCCACCCAGAGATCAAGGCCACATCTCCTGCATTGGGAGGTGGATACTTTACCACCTGAGCCACCTGGAAAGCCCCTTGTATGGGAGAGAGTCCTCAGAAAGTGAAAGCGAAAGTCGCTCAGTCGTCTCTGACTGCGACTCCATGGACTGCAGCACGCCAGGCTTCCCTGTCCATCACCAACTCCCAGAGTCTACTCAAACTCATGTCCAGCCACATATATATATATATTATTATTATACATGATTCCAGAGAGAGGCAAATCAAAAATCTGCAGACTTCACTTCCAGTTCAAATGCAAAGGCCAGAAGCAACTGGCCAACCAGGAAGAGGCGCCAGTGACACCACCATCGAATACGTAATTTTCTCTTCTTTCAGGGAAGGTCAGCCTTTGTGCTAGCCAGGCCTTCAGCTGATTGCATGCGGCCCACCAGGATAAGGAGAGCAATCTGCTTTACTCAGTCTATTGATTTAACGTTCATCTCACCCAGGACAACCTCACAGAAATACCCAGAATAGCATTTGACCAAGTGTCCAGTCGCCTCATGGTCCACACAAGCGGGCACATACTCTTAACCATCACAGGAACAGTGACTGACTAATCACCCGTTCTTTCATTATCCAAGGTTGCAGAAGTCATGCAATAGGTCATTTCTGAATTTAGGCATTCAGCATTTCTAATCGGCAACTCCAACAGACTTTACCAGAGCCGAGGCAGTGTCTTAGATGAATATACATATAAAGTCATTCAAAGTCTCAAGCCTGCTGAAGTGTGTCAGAGGTAAACACCAATGCACAGAAATCATTATTTGTGTTATTGGTTCAACCCACGAAACAAATAAGCCTATCCCACTTTGTGAAAGCATTTCATCCTCTGCTAAGGTGAAGAAAATTTCAATTTATATTGCATTCAGGCCATAAACCTGCTGATAAAGGTGTGAAAGTGAAATTTTCATAGAAATCGATTTCAAGATGCTGAGAGATCTTCTACAAAAAGCCCATGGCGCTGGTCCTTCTAATACTAATTTTGCCATTTTAATACATGTTTTCTCTGTTAACATTCTTACATCTACCTTTTGATATTAATTATTATTATTATTCTACTATCCTAACTCAAGCTGGAATCAAGATTGCTGGGAGAAACAGCAATAACCTCAAATATGCAGATGACACCCCCCTTATGGCAGAAAGTGAAGAGGAACTAAAGAGCCTCCTGATGAAAGTGAAAGAAGAGAATGAAAAAGTTGGCTTAAAACTCAACATTCAGAAAATAAGATCATGGCATCTGGTCCCATCATTTCGTGGCAAATAGATGGGGAAACAGTGGAAATAGTGACAGACTTTATTTATTTTTTGGGCTCCAAAATCACTGCAGATGGTGACTGCAGCCATGAAACTAAAAGACACTTGCTCCTTGGAAGAAAAGTTATGACCAACCTGGACAGCATATTAAAAAGCAGAGACATTACTTTGCCAACAAAGGTCCATTTGTTGTAGTCAAAGCTATGGTTTTTCCAGTTGTCATGTATGGATGTGAGAGTTGGACTATAAAGAAAGCTGAGCACCAAAGAATTGATGCTTTTGAACCATGGTGCTGGAGAAGACTCTTGAACTGCAAGGAGATCCAACCAGTCAATCCTAAGGGAAATCAGTCCTGAATATTCATTCAAAGGATGGATGCTAAAGCTATAACTGCAATACTTTGGCCACCTGATGCAAAGAACCAACTCATTGGAAAAGACCTTGATGCTGGGAAAGATTCAAGGAGGGAGGAGAAGGGGATGACAGAGGATGAGATGGTTGGATGGCATCACTGACTCAATAGACATGAGTTTGAGTAAGCTCTGGGAGCTGGTGATGGACAGGGAGGCCTTGCATGCTGAGGTTCATGGGGTCGCTAACAGTCGGATACGACTGAGAGACTGAGAGACTGAAGTGAACTGATCCTAACGCTCCTTATTGCTTCTGCTTCCTGAGACTTTCTACTTGCACTGGACTAGGAAAATCAAAGTCAAACTCCTAAGTTCCATGTCTCTGAAATGTACTACTGTCATTCAATCACGAAACCAGTATCTGACTCTGTGACCCTATGGACTGTAGCACGCCAGGCCTCCCTGTCCTCTATCTCCATGAGTTTGATCAAACCTATGTCCACTGAGTTGGTGATGCCATCCAACCATCTCATCCTCTGTCGTCCCCTTCTCCTCCTGCCCTCAATCTTTCCCAGCGTCAGGGTCTTTTCCAGTGAGTCAGTTCTTCACATCAGGTGGCCAAAGTATTGGAGCTTCAGCTTCAGCATCAGTCCTTCCAATGAATATTCAGGACTAATTTCCTTTACAATGGGCTGGTTGGATCTCCTTGCTTTCCAAGGGACTCTCAAGAGTCTTCTCTGAAGTACTTGGCTTTAACTTGCTTTTCTGATACTTTGAACACCCAGTTTCACAGGATAGGTAAACAGGAGCCTATGCTGTGCAATGCGGTGCTTAGCGGCTCAGTGGTGTCTGACTCTTTGCAACCCCACAGACTGCAGCCCACCAGGCTCCTCTGTCCATGGGGATCGTCCAGGCAGAATACTGGAGTGGGCTGCCATGCCCTCCACCAGGGGATCTTCGCAACCCAGGGATCAAACCCAGATCTGCCACATTGCAGGCAGATTCTTTACCAGCTGAGCCACCAGGGAAGCCCAAGAAGAATGGAGTGGGTAGCCTAGCCCTTCTCCAGGGGATCTTCCCGACTCAGAAATCGAACCAGGATCTCTTGCATTGCAAGAGGATTCTTTACCAGCTGGGCTACCAGGGAAGCCAAATTGGAGCGTAGGTTTAGAAATTATGCAGTGAAGGTTTGAATCCTGGGACCTCGCTGGTGGTCCAGTGGCTAAGAATCTGCCTTGCAGTGCAGGGGACAGAGGTTCAGTCCCTGGTTGGGGAAGTAAGATCTCACATGCCATGGAGTAATGAAGCCCTCACACCGCAACTACTGAGCCTGCAAACCACAGCTAGAGTCTGCGCGTCTCAACAAAAGACCTTACTTGAGGCATTGAAGATGGCATATGTGCCAACTGTGACTGGATGTCGCCAAATAAAATAAAAAGATTTGAATCCCAAAAGACTGTCTACAAAGCAAACTAGGGAAATTTTTGTTTTCAGTGTAGCAAGAGAAGAGAACCTTATTCGTGTCAGCAGACACTTGGTCATGTCCAGAACATCCATCCTGTTTGGTCCAGGCCAAAACATCTTTGATATTTGATCCTGTGCAAAACATCCAATAGTGTATCTGGTCCATAACAAATGCTTCTGGATTTGTCTCAGCTATCAAGCACAAAATATCAAGGACGTTTTGGTGTGGACCAAAGGTCTTAAGGGCCTTTTGGGCAGGACCAAATATGACCAAATATCAAGGACCTTTTCCATGGACCAAATGACTCCATGGACTTCTTGGACAGGACCAAACATGGGCAAGTATCCAACAACTTTTGGCATGGATCAACTGACTCCATGGACGTTTTAGACAGGACCACATGTCTCACAAGGAATTTTAAAGAAATGAAGAAAATGAAATGGAACAGAGGTGATGAAATATGAAGGTAGGCCAAGAAGTTCCTATGTATGTACCCTGTACAAGGAGCTGTCCCATGCATTATCTTGGACTATTCTTGCACTATTCTGCAAAATCATTACCCTTCTCCAACCTGTGCAGAGGAAAAAAATCTGAAGCTGGAAGAAGGGGGTGACTTGCCTAGAGTCACAGAGCTGGCGAACTCCCGGATCTTCTGACCCTACGTCTCACATCTTTCCCATCAACATAACAACGATTGAGAGTGTTATCATAAACTCTCTATTAGAGTTACTTCCATCATAATGAAATTTCAGACTGAAACTATCAAAAACGATCAGAATACTGTGCCTTTTCTCCATCAGATTACAGTTTGTACAACTGAGGTAAACTTTAGAGCAGTAACTCCCAGAGTCACGAAATCATCGTCTTTTTAAAAACCACCAACGGTATCCCACACCAAAAAATAATCACTGAAGGTCAGAAGATAGTGGAGCGGGTAGTGGGACGAGGTCTCAAAACCAGAATTGATTTTCCTCACCAAATGGTTGGTAAGGAAAGACAGATAGCTGTTAAAACTGTAGCATCATGTTAATGGAAAAAATACGAGAAGCCTAGGAGTGTGCCATTTATTTTCTCAGCAATCTGCCTCAACCTTATCTTTGCAGGATCATTGGGGACACTCAAGCACCACTGGGAGTTGGAACTGCCAGCATCAGCTCCCTGGTTTTCTAATTCGATGGGGATTATTAGCTAACAGGCTGCATGTGCACAGTAATACAAACTTCAAATATGCCAGGATGTGAAACAGAGTATCAATACTTCATTGTATCCCTTTTCTCCACATTGTATAGTTGTCCTCTTCCTTAAGTGAGGTTTTTTAAGCCATCATAAATACTTTTACTAAAATACAGGTGGTTCTTAAGATAGATATCTAGACGGCTCTAAGAATGACTTTAGCGTTTCATTTTTCAGACAGAAAGGAATGAAAAGCACACAATAGTAGTGAAGATCTAATTCTAGTAACGACTCCAAGTTGACACTAATTATTCTACCTTGTGTTCAGCCCTTTCTTCCTCTGCGCCTTCCCCACCCATAACCAAAGTTCAAACATCCTTGATGCTTTGCAAGACACGGAATCTCTAAGCATGTCATAACTTTTGCTATATGCGATCTGTTTAATAAGGCGGGAAGGCAGGTGAGAATCGTTCCACCGAACCACCCACATCACCACGTGTGAAATAGAGAGCCAACAGGAATTTGTTGTATGACTCAGGGAACTCAAACTGGGGCTCTGTGACAACCGAGAGGGGTCGGATGGGGTGGGAGGTGGGAGGGAGGTTCAAGAGGGAGGGGATGGATACATGTATACCTATGATGGTGACTGCAGCCATGAAATTAAAAGACGCTTACTCCTTGGAAGAAAAGTTATGACCAACCTAGATAGCATATTCAAAAGCAGAGACATTACTTTGCCAACAAAGGTCCTTCTAGTCAAGGCTGTGGTTTTTCCTGTGGTCATGTATGGATGTGAGAGTTGGACTGTGAAGAAGGCTGAGCGCCGAAGAATTGATGCTTTTGAACTGTGGTGTTGGAGAAGACTCTTGAGAGTCCCCTGGACTGCAAGGAGATCCAACCAGTCCATTCTGAAGGAGATCAGCCCTGGGATTTCTTTGGAAGGAATGATGCTAAAGCTGAAACTCCAGTACTTTGGCCACCTCATGCAAAGAACTGACTCACTGGAAAAGACTTTGATGCTGGGAGGGATTGGGGGCAGGAGGAGAAGGGGACAAGAGAGGATGAGATGGCTGGATGGCGTCACTGACTCAATGGATGTGAGTCTGAGTGAACTCCGGGAGTTGGTGATGGACAGGGAGGCCTGGTGTGCTGCGATTCATGGGGTTGCAAAGAGTCGGACATGACTGAGCGACTGAACTGAACTGATGGCTGATTCATGTTGCAGTTTGGCAGAAACCAACACAATTCTGTAAAACAATTATCCTTCAGTAAAAAAATAAAATTAAAATTAAAAAAAGAAATAGGACTGGAAGGCAGTGCGGATACAATCTCGGATTATTTGCAAAGACCAAGAGTAGAAAGAAAATATTTCCATACTTTAAACAGAATATTTGAATAAACGAGTCAATCCAGCCCCCGAGCAGAGCAAGCAGCTACATTTGTAGCATGCAAATGAGAAGGTGGTTTGATTTTATGCTGTGTAGGTAGGTGGAGAAGGAAATGGCAACCCATTGGAGTGTTCTTGCCTGGAGAATCCCAGGGACAGCGGAGCCTGGCGGGCTGCCATGTATGGGGTCACACAGAGTTGGACACAACTGAAGCGACTTAGCAGCAGCAGCAGCAGCAGCAGGTAGGTAGATGGAGCCTCAGAGACAAGCATGGTTATGTACTTTTTAGGCATAGATGCAGACGGGTAACACGTCATTTGCACACACAAGGCTCAGGGCCCTTTGGGCGTGTGAGATTTAGCCAAGCATCCCTGCGGTGAGTTAAAATTCTCACCAGGAATGTTCAAACTCTTGCAAACACACAGGAGCCTCAGGCTTTACCCTCATCCGTTTACACAGGCATCTTGGTCTCTCCAGAAGAACAAATGGAAAACTCTCAAGTCGCACAGGGATGACCAGCCCAGTTATAGCCACTGATTTTCATAAAACTAGTCGGGCTTAGCGAACAAACCCATGGAGCTTCTAGAAATCACGATTTGATTTATCATCATCTTTTAGAAGATCTCTTCCAGAACGTTAAGATTTATCGTCTAACTGACCAGACTGTAATTTCCAGAATGCTATCATCAGCTTAAAACAAACAAACAAACAAAAACAGCGAAAAAGAAACTGGGTCAACATTCACTCACTTCTAACTCTTTCACATTTTCTTATGAACCATGATCATTCGACAATTCAAGTAGCTACTAGCCTTGGTCCCAGAGTTTGAATTTATTTTATAAAGCTGTAGCCTATCGCTGTTTCCTCACTTGTCAACTTCCATGCAACTCTATTTGCTTTTGGAGAAGGCAATGGCAACCCACTCCAAGTATTCTTGCCTGGGAAATCCCATGGATGGAGGACCCTGGTAGGCTACAGTTCATGGGGTCGCGAGGAGTCGGAAACGACTGAGCGACTTCAATTTCAGTTTTCACTTTCATGCACTGGAGAAGGAAATGGCAACCCACTCCAGTGTTCTTGCCTGGAGAATCCCAGGGACAGGGGAGCCTGGTGGGCTGCCGTCTATGGGGCCGCACAGAGTCAGACACGACTGAAGCGACTTAGCAGCAGCAGCAGCTATTTGCTTTTAACTTTAAAATGTGAATACCATTTTCTTCCACAGAAAAGGTAGAGGAAAACCAGGCTTTGAAGCCGTCCTGGACTCTCTTTCTATCTGTTAATATACAATCTGCTGTCAATAATGGGCTTGGGTCTGCTGGCTTTTCCTGCTGCTGCTGTTAAGTCGCTTCAGTCGTGTCCGACTCTTTGCAACCCCATAGACGGCAGCCCACCAGGCTCCCCCGTCCCTGGGATTCTCCAGGCAAGAATACTGGAGCGGGTTGCCATTTCCTTCTCCAATGCATGAAAGTGAAAAGTGAAAGTGAAGTCACTCAGTCGTGTCCGACTCAGCAACCCCATGGACCACAGCGCACCAGGCTCTTCCATCCATGGGATTTTCCAGACAAGAGTACTGGAGTGGGGCGCCATTGCCTTCTCCAGCTGGCTTTTCCTACCCAAAGGCTAACTCCAAACTACTGTTTAGGTTTCCCGAGCATTTTCCATAAGCCGGGGATTCAGCGTTCCGGGTGTCCTCTTATTATGATCTTACCATTGCACATTTGAAGACATTCTTTTCCTTTTCATTTTCATCAGGCAACATGTTGCACTGCCAAGTCTTCTCAACCCCAGAACCCAATGACACCTGTCATCACGAAACACACCATAAAACTGCCACTCCAATAAGAGAAAAAAGCCAGCTATGGTTCCAAACTACTGCTTCTTTTGGAAAAAAAAAAAAAACAATGAGTATTTATCTTTTTAAAATTATCTGTAGTGTGGAGAACACTGAATATATGGAAATTAAAGACACACCGAGGAAACCAGAATTGAAAGAGACACGTGTACCCCAATGTTCATCACAGCACTGTTTATAATAGCTGGGACATGGAAACATCCTAGATGTCCACCAGCAGATGAATGGATAAGAAAGCTGTGGTACATATACACAATGGAATATTATTCAGCAATTAGAAACAATGCATTTGACAGTTCTAATGAGGTGGATGAAACTGGAGCCTATTATACAGAGTGAAGTAAGCCAGAAAGAAAAACACCAATATAGTATACTAACACATATATATGGAATTTAGAAAGACAGTAGTGATAACCTGTTTGCGAGATAGCAAAAAAGACACAGATGTATAGAACGGACTTTTAGACTCTGGGAGAGGGAGAGGGTGGGATGATTTGGGAGAATGGCATTGAAACATGTATACTATCAGGTAAGAGATGAATTGCCAGTCTATGTTCAATACAGGATACAGGATACTTGGGGCTGGTGCACGGGGATGACCCAGAGAGGTGATACGGGGTGGGAGGGGGGAGGGCGGTTCAGGATTGGGAACTCATGCACACCCATGGCTGATTCATGTCAACGTATGGCAAAACCAATACAGTACTGTAAAGCAAAATAAAGTAAAAATAAAAATTAAAAAAATAAATAAAGACAACGATGTAATGAATGGAGACGGAAATGGGAACCCACTCCAGTACTCTTGCGTGGAGAGGCCCACGGACAGAGGAGCCTGGTGGGATGCAGTCCACGGGGTCGCAAAGAGTTGGACGTGATGGAAGCGACTTAGTACCCATGATATAATGAAATCCCAAGAAGCTTCCTCTCCACTTCCACAATTATCAATATTTTGCCCATCTGTCATCTATATCTCTGCCCACACCCACCTTCCATGTAGCTACCATTTAAAAAACTTTTACTGTTGTTAGTATTACTTGGCTGGATGTGAAGGTTGCAGGATCTTAGTGTCCCAACCATGGAGTGAACTCATGACCCCTGCATCAGAAGGCAGATTCTTAAGCAATGGACCAGCAGGGGAAATCCCTATAGTTATCATTTTCGCCATCGTTTTTCTGAGCTACACTATGCATATCTTGAAATACACAAAAATTAATAGCACAGTTTTGATGAATGCATGCAGCACCATGATCCAGAATTCTAACACCATAGAGAAGGTTTTCATCTCTTCAGAAAGCTCTTGCCACTCTCCAGTCAGTCCGTCAACAAAGAGGCACCGCCTGTTGAATTTCTTAACCCCTGAGGTTAGTTTTGCCTGCTCTAGCATCTAAGTACGGCATCAATTCTTCAGTAGTAGGTTTCAGTATCAGTATTTATCATTCCGTTCAGCTCAGTCCCTCAGTCCTGTCCAACTCTTTGCGACCCCATGAACCGCAGCACACCAGGCTTCCCTGTCCATCACCAACTCCCGGAGGTTGCTCAAACTCGTGTCCATCGAGTCAGTGATGCCATCCAGCCATGTCATCCTCTGTCACCCCCTTCTCCTCCTGCCTTCAATCTTTCCCAGCATCAGGGTCTTTTGAAGTGAGTCAGTTCTTCGCATCAGGTGGCCAAAGGATTGGAGTTTCAGCTTCAGCATCAATACTTCCAATGAACATTCAGGACTGATTTCCTTTAGGATGGACTGGTTGGATCTCCTTGCAGTCCAAGGGACTCTCAAGAGTCTTCTCCAGCAGCACAGTTCAAAAGCATCCGTTCTTCAGGGCTCAGCTTTCTTTAGAGTCCGACTCTCACATCCATACATGACTAGCGGAAAAAGCATAGCTTTGACTTACTATTTGTTTTATTGTTAGGTCTGTGCTTCATCCCAGTTGTAGGATGTTATCAGCGGTTCGTCCCTTGGGACTGTTGAGCCCTACTGCACTGTATGATATACAGTAAACACATATATCGATCGGATAAATATGACGAACAGCTCCTCCCTTCTCCTGCTGGGCGCTTGGCTCGTTTCCACTTTGGGGCACCTGCAACTAAAGCTCTTATGACAGTTCTTGCATAATCCCTTTTCACGGATAAACACCTGAAAAGAGAACCGCTGGATCAAAAGACAGATACGTAACTCATTTTAGAAGAACCTGTTCAACCTCACTCTGATGTTGCTGGACATCAGTTTCTCCCATAAAATTGTTGTTGTCATTTTTAAAAAAGATTTCAGCCATTCTATTTGCTGTATAAATAGTGTCTTGCTGAGCGTTTCATCTGCATTTCTCGCATAACCAGTGATGCTGAACACATTTTCATGTGCTTACCAGCTGTTTGTGTATCATCATTTAAAAAAAACAAAAAACTTTTAGTTTTGAACTCATGTTAGACTTTCTGAGAAGTTGCAAAAATAATAATTACCTTTTTGCCCTCACCCTGCACTCTCTAATGTTAACAATGTGTTGTTTAGTCACTCAGTCGTGTCCGACTCTTTGCAACCCCATGGACTGTAACCCCCCAGGCTCCTCTGTCCACAGGACTGTCCAAGCAAGAATACTGGAGTGGGTTGCCATGCCCTCCTCCAGGGGATCTTCCCGAGCCAGGGATAGAACCCAGGTCTCCTGCCTTGCAGGTGGATTTTTTACCACTGAACCACCTGGGAAGCCCAATATTGACATTTTACATAAGCCTAATTATCAACTATGGGGAATTAACATCAATTAAATGTCAACAAAATTAGATCTTATTTGTTGAGATGTATTTTGATAGGTGAAAAACCTATCTGGTTCAAAGCAAAAATTATAGTAAAATTAATTATATTCATTTAATTATATTAAAATTAAATTATATCGTAGCCTTCTGACTCCTCAGCCTTTGCCTTCACTTCTGACCACCCCTTCTGTGTCCTTTTATGTTTCTGTATTCAACAAAAAATATTAAACAGAAAGTAGCAAACTATATAAACTCTCCTGTTCCTCACTGCTTTATTTTTTTACTTAACAGCTTTCTGGAGATTTTATATACCAGCGCGTAAAGCACTTTGCCATCCTTTTTCCAACCACATTTCATTGTGAGGCTGTACTCTGGTTGACGGAACTACATGTCTATTGTAAAGATTCTTCCATCCTCGTATTTGTCAGAGTGATCTTTTTGGATGGCGTTGCCAGAATCTCAACACCACCCAGTCCCTTTCAGAATTTCCGAGCCGGGGATCATAACTGAGGACGTTCTGAAGAGGCAAGTACAGTCAGGCTGACCTTGTTGGGTGCTGTCCATCATGTGAGCGTGTGTTAGTTACTTAGTCGTGTCTGACTCTTTGCAACTCCACAGAGTGTAGCCCACCAGGCCCCTCTGTCCATGGGATTCTCCATGCAAGAACACTGAAGTGGGTTGCCATTTCCTTCTCCAAAAGGAACTATAGAACGAAAGAAAGTGAAGTCACTCGATCGTGTCCACCTCTTTGCGACCCCATGGACTGCAGCCCTCCAGGCTCTGCTGTCCATGGGATTTTCCAGGCAAGAATACTGAAGTGGGTTGCCATTTCCTCCTCCAGGGGATCTTCCCAACCCAGGGATCGAACCCAGGTCTCTTATGTCTCCTGCATTGGCGGGCAGGTTCTTAACCCCCAGTGCCATCTGAAAAAGCTATCTGGGAACTCTCAACTTGGAACTCCCCAAAGTCACAGCTCCCTCCCAGCAGACGGCCGGCCGGAAGGCAGAGAAGATGAAATTCACAGTCAAGGCCTTGCAGGGCTCTTCTGAAATCTACGGGAAATGGAATGCCCCAAGGATGACCCCAGCCCATCTGATAGAGGAACCAGTCCAGACCGGCTCCGATTTCAGAACATTCTAGAAAGACGAGGACCAGCCCTCCTACTTCTGGGACCTGTTACTGATGTAAGTGCTTCCAAGGATAGAGAATGTGCCCCCCACCACCACTGACTCCTCCACATCAGATCTCACCAGGTAAGTCAGACCCACACACAGAGGAAGGCCATTCCTTGTCTGCCAGCCAGAACCGAGCCAGAGGGCCCCTGAAGACACCCCATCTCAGACAGCCCCACCCATCTACTTTGTTTTCTCAAGCTGGCCCCAAACTCCGAGACCCTGCCAAAGCTTTGGAACCTGGTTCATTTCCTCTCCTCATTCTGCTGACCCATGGCTTCCTGGAAACTCCTCAACCTCTCTTCGTCTCCATCAGCTCAGCGTTTTTGTTGTAGGCTGCCCCATGTGGGACACGGGAATCTCAGTTCTCCCACCAGGGATTCAACCTCTCTTAGGGCATTGCTATCACAGAGTCTCAACCACCAGACTGCCAGGGGGAGGCCCTCATCTTCAGAGTTAGTGTTAGTCACTCAGTCGTGTCCGACTCCTTGCAAAACCCACGGAGGCCAGACTCCTCTATCCTTGGGATGTCCCACGCAAGAATACTGGAGTGGGTTGCCATTTCCTCCTCCAGGGGGTCTTCCCAACCCCAGGGATCAAACCTGGGACTCCAGCATTGCAGGCAGATTCTATACCACCAAGCCACGAGGCTAAAATGTTTCACGGAGCTCCCAGGAAACGCGAACCTCATCACATCTATTTTTCCTGCTGAAATCGCTACAGGGAGTCGCTACTCCAAGCCTGAGCTGCAGGAAAATATATGTTATCACTCAATGTTTATGAACACTGAAAATGTGTAAAACCCAAAATCGTTTTGGAATGAACATCTCTGTTACAAAAGTATGAAGGTGTGAATAAGGCTGGCAAACAATAGTTCAGGGCAGTGCACACATCTGGGGCACGAGACGAGGCAAACAGAGTCAGGGTGGGGTATACAGTAAGTGGCACTTGTGTGTGTGTGTGTGTGTGTGTGTGTGTGTGTGTGTGTGTACACGCCAGGTGCTCAGTCCTGGCCAACTCTTTGACCCCATGGACTTTAGCCCGCCAGGCTCCTCTGTCCATGGCATTTCCCAGGCAACTTCCCTGGCGGCTCAGATACTAAAGAGCCACCAATGGCAGGTTGCCACATCCTCCTCCAGGGGATCTTCCCGACCCAGGGATCGAACCCACGTCTCCAGCGTCTCCTGCATTGCCAGGCACATTCTTGACCACTGAGCCACCCGGGAAGCCTCGTCACTGAATTCGTAGCATCAGACAAAGGAGAGCCTGTCCCCTCACGTGGGTCCCTGGACATACACCCTTTCACGGCTAACCATCCTTTTGGGTCTATCACTCTGATGCCTGGACCGGGTGTTATTAAAGCAGATATTCATACAAACCCTTGGATGCTGCAGACGGCATTTTCTGCATGACCAACACGACGGAATGAAATCCCTACAGGGCACAGAAGAGTTGTTGTTGCTAAAAGTGAGGAGCCGCCAACTTGGAAGTTCAGATGCCATCAACAGCCGGAGAACCGGAATCATTTTTAATTTAAGCTTGATGTAGTGAATTTCAAGCATGGGCGTGATACACAATTCACGAGTTGGTGGGAAGTAAGGCTTCAAATACATTATTTCGCAGAGAGGTCGGGGGAGACGTGGCATTCCTACCGTTTTTCCATTTATTTAGTCATCTTCATCCCCTCCCCCCAATAAGTATTTGAGTTGAAACAAGGGAAACATTTTTCAGTCTCAACAGATTAAACCCATATCCTATGATTCTTTTTTTTCCAACGTGCAAATGACTGGAACAGTTTTGTCCCGGGCAGGCTAGAATACAAATGGTTTCCTCGAAGAACACAGTTTCTCTGCTAAGTCCTTTGCGTGTGAATGTGGCATTCGCAGAGTAAAGGAACTGAAATGCTCTACACTGCCAGGTTTTAGTGACTTTGTTCTAAAGACAAGAGCCAGGGAAGGAAGGAAGCAGGTGGGGCAGGGTATGAAGGGAGGAATAAGAAAAACAGAAAGGACTTGTCCAAAGAGAGGCGGGAGACTGCACTGGGTACCCTGTGAGAATTTTCCACTTGTGTATAGTGTTTATAAAGTCAAAATACAATAGCATGCTGCTGTGGGTGAGGGGAGGCTTAAGAGCAGGGAATATGTATGTATGTATGTTTGTATGTGTGTGTGACGTGTGTGTGTCTGTGTTTGTGTGTATTTCCCAGGTAGCGCTAGTGGGAAAGAACCTGCCTGTCAATGTACCAGACTTAAGACGCACGGGTTCAATCCCTGGATTGGGAAGATCGTCTGGAGAAGGGAATGGCAACCCACTCAGTATTCTTGCCTGGAGAACCCCACGGACAGAGGAGCCTGGCGGGCTCCGTAGCATCGCAGTGAAGTGACGTGAAAGTCACTCAGTCGTGACCCCATAGACTGTATAGTCCATGGAATTCTCCAGGCATCGCTAAGGCGGACACACGTGACGTGATTTACCATGCACGCGTGCACACGCACACACACACACACACCTATATACAGATATACATGTATATACATATAGACATACATATGATATATAGAGTTATGACTGATTCTCAATGTTGTACAGCGGAAATCAACACAGCATGGGAAAGCAACAATCCTCTAATTACATATTAAAAAAAAATTAATTTCACTTGGCTTTCAAACTTAAAAAAAAAAAAAACAAACATATTAATAGCATGCAGCCAAAGACAACATCCTCAGATACAAGCTGTTAAGATTTAGTGAGCACCTCCTCGCGATTGTGCAGGAAGCTGGCTTAGGAGGGGTGAGGGAGGGGATAGCCCAGGATTTCCCCACGAGTCCAGCTGATGGGAAGTGGAGGACAAAGGGGTCTGTTGATGCAGCCAGACGTCCAGAGCCCCGAGCGCAGAGGGAGACGGTGGGGAAGGGTCTAAAGGGCAGAATGATCTGTGCACTACTCCAGCATCGCTGCAGGTTGCTGAGACCTTCGTCATAGGCACCAGTCGGTGTGACGGTCAACCTCCACCCCGCCATTTTTAACTGAGACCATCTCCAAGGAGATCATGCCTGGGATGCGGGGAGGGGCAGAAGGAGGAGCCCACCAACATGTTTGATTGATTTGCTGGCTCATCATTTTTTGTTTCCTCTTAATATTAGACCCCAGTTTATCCATCACCCACCTAATTCATTCTTTCACTCTTCATTTCTTGTCACTATTTATCTAATTTACTCTTTCACTCTCATTTGTGATCTATGTATTTATACCATTCATCAATCTATACATCTATAATGTGTCTACATATCTATCAACTAATTTATTCTTTCATTATTTATTCCTATTAGACTCTATTCTTTCACTATCATTCGTCATCTGTTCTATCCATTATCTATCTATCATCCGGGTACCTCATTTATTCCTTCCTATTAGGCTCCAAAGAAAGCTGAGCACCAAAGAACTGATGCTTTTAAACTGTGGTGTTGGAGAAGACTCTTGAGAATCCCTTGGACTGCAAGGAGATCCAACCAGTCCATTCTAAAGGAGATCAGCCCTGGGTGTTCATTGGTGGGACCGATTTTGAAGATGCAACTCCAAACTTTGGCCACCTGATGTGAAGAGCTGACTCATGTGAAAAGACCCTGATGCTGGGAGAGATTGAGAGCAGGAGGAGAAGGGGACGACAGAGGATGAGACACTTGGATGGCATCACCGACTCAATGGACATGAGTTTGGGTGAACTCTGGGAGTTGGTGGTGGACAGGGAAGCCTGGCGTGCTGTGGTCCATGGGGTCACAAATAGTCAGACACGACTGAGCGACTAAACTGAACTGATGGGGTCTAATTTATTCTTTGACGATCTGTCTATCTCTCGATTTACCATTCATCATCTATTCTATCAGCTGTCTATCCATGAACTATCATCCATCTAATTTATTCTTTCATTACGTATTCTTTCCTATTGGACTCTAATTTATTCTTTGACTATCTGTCCATCTATCTATCGCTTGTCATCTATTCTATCAGCTATCTGTCTAGGCATTAGCTATCTACCACCTATCTACTGATCTAATTTATTACTTCACTATTTATTGTTTCCTATGAGGCTCTAGCTTATTCTTTCACTATCTGCCTATCTGTCATTTGTCATCTGCTCTATCAGCTCTCTATCCATTATCCGTCTACTATCTATCTGTCCGATTTATTCTTTCACAGTTTATTCTTTCCTACTAGGCTCTAAGCATGCTATGCCTTCTCTTTCCCGTACTCCTTTGTACTTTTGACCAAAGTGCTTGCACACCAAGTAAAGTTCAAAAAAAAACAGGTCCTGAGTTTGGGCATGAATTCAGAAATACGCACGTGGGACCATCAGACAGAGACACAGCTGCTGTGTAACAGCTGGCGTTCTGTTCTAATTGTATCTCCACGGCACGCCGATCGGCTGCCATAAAAGCCAGTCTGCAGACTGAAGGTCCGGAATGTGCAGCTACCAGGGAAAACCACGTCCTTTCCTAGCTCACAGGAGGAAGCAATACGCAAGACCAGGGCTAAGGTTTCTCCATTCTAAAACAACTATCAATGGACGACCTGCTTAAGAAGACGTGGTCCATGTACACAATCGACTATTACGCTGCATAAAAAAGAATAAAATCATGACATTTGCAGCAATGCGGATGGACCCATTGATTATCATACTAAGTGGACAAATTCAGATACAGAAAGTTATACGTGGAATCTAAAAATAACACAAATAAAAGTATAAACAAAACACAAGCTCACAGGCATAGGAAACGAACTTACATTTACCATGGGGCTTCACTGGTGGCTCAGACGATAAGGAGTCTGCCTGCAGTGTGGGAGACCCAGGTTCGAGAAGATGCCCTGAAGAAGGAAATGGTAACCCACTCCAGTATTCCTGCCTGGAGAATTCCGTGGAAGGAGAAGCCTGGCAGGCTACAGTCTATGGGTTGCAAAGAGTCGGACAAGACTGAGCGACTTCACGTTCGTGTTTACTGCAGGAGAAGGAAGGGATAAATTAGCAGGATGAGATTAATGCTAATGCTAAGTTGCTTTAGTCGTGTCCAGCTCTGTGCAACACCATAGACAGAAGCTCACCAGGCTCCCCTGTCACTGGGATTTTCCAGGCAAGAACACTGGAGTGGGTTGCCATTTCCTTCTCCAATGCATGAAAGTGAAAAATGAAAGTAAAGTCACTCAGTCGTGTCCGACTCTTAGAGACCCCATGGACTGCAGCCCACCAGGCTCCTCCATCCATGGGGTTTTGCAGGCAAGAGTACTGGAGTGGGGTGCCATTGCCTTCTCTGATGAGATTAATAGTTACACACTATTTTACATAAAATAAACAACCAAGACCTACTGTACAGCACAGGGAGCTAAATTCAGTGTCTTATAAAAAACCTATCATAGAAAATAATCTAAACAAATATATATACGTGTGTGTGTGCACGCGCGCATGCATGCACGCGTGCTAAGTCTCTTTAAGTCATATCTGACTCTGTGCAACCCTACAGACTGTAGCTCACCAGGCTCCCCTGTCCATGGGATTCTCCAGGGAAGAGTACTGGAGAGGGTTGCCATTCCCTTCTCCAGGGGACCTTCTTGCCCCAGGGATTGAACATCTTCATTACCAGCTGGATCCTTTACCCTATGAGCACCAAGGAAGGAAGCCTGGTGTGCTGCAGTCCATGGGGTATCAAAGAGTTGGACATGAGTAAGCAACTAAGCAACTAAATACAGTCATATACATACATATATATATACACACATATACAGTATATACGTAGAACTATATATATATATATATACATAAATCCCTCTGCTATACACCTGAAACACAGTTCAGTTCCGTTCAGTCGCTCAGTCGTGTCCGACTCTGCGACCCCATGAATCGCAAAATGCCAGGCCTCCCTGTCCATCACCAACTCCCGGAGTTCACTCAGACTCACGTCCATCGAGTCAGTGATGCCATCCAGCCATCTCATCCTCGGTCGTCCCCTTCTCCTCCTGCCCCCAACCCCTCCCAGCATCAAAGTCTTTTCCAGTGAGTCAACTCTTCGCATGAGGTGGCCAAAGTACTGGAGTTTCAGCTTTAGCATCATTCCTTCCAAAGAACACCCAGGGCTGATTTCCTTTAGAATGGACTGGTTGGATCTCCTTGCAGTCCAAGGGACTCTCAAGAGTCTTCATCAATTACACTTAAAATTTATTTTAAAACTATCTATTCTAAGAGTTTCTCCCTAAACCTTTTCTCAAGTCACAGGAATCCGCTACTTCAAGTCTGCTCATAAAAGACAAATCATGCTAACAGAAGCAAATAAACAGCCTTGGGGAAAAACTCAGAACCAGTCTATTATAGATAAGCGTGCCTGCTGGCTGAGTCTGACACACCATAGGAAACAAGGGCACATTTTCTGATGACAGAATTTCTCTCAATTGCTTTCATGTGATTAAAATACCTGCATCCCATAACTTCCCGCAAAGACCACTGTGAATTTCAATCGCTTAATAGCTAAAATGAAGTGAAGAATCACTCTCAGGACCCATGTCGAGTGTCCTCAGCGTGAACACCTTTTTCATCTCCATTTGATCCTCACAGAGAGTGCTTACCAGGCATATCAATCAATAATAAGATACTTAGAGGCACCTTCTGTAGGAGACCTACCTCAGCATATATGAGTCTCTCTCGGGTTAGACTTTGGCCAGCTTGATTCCTTCTTCCGCATTATGGAAAAATAAAGATCTTTCAGCCTAAATATCACTTTACTGAATGAAAAGGGAAAGTCGCTCAGTCATGTCAGACTCTTTGCAACCCCAAGGACCATACAGTCCATGGAATTCTCCAGGCCAGAACACTGGAGTGCATAGCCTTTTCCTTCCCCAGGGGATCTTCCCAACCCAGGGATCAAACCCAGGTCTCCCTCATTGCAGGCGGATTCTTTACCAGCTGAGTCACAAGGGAAGCCCAAGAAGACTGGAGTGGGTAGCCTTTCCATTCTCCACGCAATCTTCCTGACCTAGGAATCAAACCGGGGTCTCCTTCATTGCAGACAGAATCTTTACCAACTGAGCTGTTCTTTAAAACTCATTTATCCATAGGATCCCACCCGCACACTCCAAATTCTGGACACAATGGTTTTGTCCATCTCTGCACCTCACCACACACACACACACACACACACACACACACACCATTCTTCTTCCTCTTCATATTTTTTTGGGTCCACGCCATGCAACCTGTGGGATCTTAGTTCTCTCACCAGGGATTGAACCCATCCCACCTGCAATGGAAGCTCAAAGTCTTAACCATTGGACCACCAGGGAAGTCCCTCCCTCCTACTGACTAGCTGTGGCCCGAGGCTCGAGACCACATAATGAGCTGCACCCTGTGAAATAAGAGGAGGGCACAATGGTAGAGGCAAAGGGACTCGAGCCAAGAAAATCAGAATGTACAAAGCAAAGAGCAACCAGGACAGACCAGTGGGATTTGTTGTTGCTGTTTTCAGTCGCCCAGTTGTGTCTGACTCCTCGCGACCCCATGGACTGCAGCACACCAGGCCTCCCTGTCCTTCACCAACTCCCAGAGCTTACTCAGACTCATATCCATCAAGTCAGTGATGCCGTCCAACCATCTCATAAGACCATGCATCATTTAATTTAACATGACCACATTTACATTTAATGGACGTGACCGAATGTTGGACATTTGCTTAAACAAGGCAATTCAAATTCACTCCAATACACCAGGCAAATACTGAAGCTTCAGCATCCCCTTCTTTTTCTTCTATTTTTTATTTTATTTATTTATTTATTTTTTTGCTTTTGGCTGTGCTGCTTGGCGTGTGGGATCTTAGTTCTCAGACTATGGATGGGAACCCGTGGCCCCTTGCAGTGGAAGCCTGGAGTTTCAACCACTGGACCAACCAGGGAAGTACTGCCCCCGTTTTCTTTTAATAGCTACGTCACAACAGCACGTTTGCGCTTCAAAGAAACAGAAAAGACAATGTCTTCCCCAATCTGCTTCCATTTCACGTTCCTCCAGCCTTATCAGAGAAAGATGACCATATGTGTACTAGTGACATCACAAACTATATTTACCAGCATTTGGCTGTTTCTGAAGAATATAAAGGGATACAACAGGGAGCCAGGCACTGAGATTTTTCTCTGAAAACAGTGTAACAAAGGAGGAAAACATTTAAGGTTCTTGCCGCCTGTGGGCAGAGCCCAGAAAGAGATGTGATTATCAGGCATACCAAGGACCTGCTTTTAGAGCAGAAAGAGGTGTACAAGAATTCTTTTTTAAGTTGTGATGCCATCGTGACTTGTGTATTTATACCATGTAATTCTTTCAAGGGAATCAAAATAGTTTAACCTTCCAAAGAGCGCTCAAAGGAGATGGCTAAGACTAGATCTGAAGGGAACACATGGCTTAAAAGTCACAGAGTGTTAGTCACTCAGTCGTGTCTGACTCTCAGGCTCCTCTGCCCATGGGATTTTCCAGACAAGAATACTGCAGTGGGTTGCCATTTCCTCCTCCAAGGGGTCTTCCTTCCAACCCAGGGATCGAACCCTGCATCTCCTGTATTGCAGGCAGATTCTGTACTGCCACGGGGAAGCCCAGATTTGAACAGAGTTCTTCTTTCTTTCCTTCACTTCCTTCCTCCCCTCCGTCACACTCCCATTTTCTTTTCTCATTCTAAAACCACTGCAACAATAGAGTTCCTACAAGATGCATATGCATTCTGGAACCTTTCAAACTGCAAAAGGCAACAGTAACAATATTGAAAGTGAAAGAACACACTCCTCAAGCTTAAACCAGGGGAGAGAAGTTGGAGGAGGGGCTATGTGGGGATTTTGGCCAGGGACAATACCCCCAGGGTTTGGGAAATGTCATATTTATTTCTTCATGTGGGTGAATGCTACACAGGGTTTTCGTACAACATAATTCATTGAACTGTATGACTAAAATGTCTGAGTTTATTTGTATTTGAAGTGTCAGTAGGGAGGTAAATTTTCAAAGTAAATGTAGAAATGCCTACTAGTGAGATAAGCTCATATTTAGCTCCTCATAGTGGCGTCTACGGCTGCTGCTACATGCATTCACTAGTTTTAAAATTCTGAAAGGTACAAGTAACCTAGATGTCTATCGATAGAGGAATGGATAAAGAAGTCACGGTACATGTGTACAGTGGAATATTACTCAGTCACGAAAAAAAAAATGAAATAATGCCACTTGTCGCAACACAGATGGACCTTCACTCATACTGCATGAAGTTAAGTCAGACAGAGAAAGAAAAATATCTCTGACATCGCTTATACCTGGAATCTTAAAAAAAAAAGGGGGGGTCCAAATGAACTTATCTGCAAAATAGAAATAGACTCAGCAAACTTATGGTTACCAAAGGTGGGGAGGGGATAAATGAGGCATCTAGGATTAACAGATACACGTCACTACATATAAAATAGATTATCAATAAGTACCTACTATATAGCACAAAGAATGATACTCAATATTGTATAATAACCTCTAAGGGGAAAAACCTGGGAAAAAAAATCACTGTGCTGTCCATCTGAACACAATGTAATCAACACTACCAATTTTTTTAAAAACAAAATTCTTAAAAGCATGATTCCCTGCTGTCCTCTATGAATCCAGTATACCGGAAGTATGTCAGCTTCAACCTCTTGTGTTTGGTTGAGAAAATTCAACATTTCAGAAGACAAGTCCTCAGGTTGACTATTCCATCTTTCTTCCACTGGATCGGACCACAGTTGAAAACCGCTGGTGAGAGACATGTGCAATTTGACACTAGATTCCAAAACTGCAAACCACTTTGTTGCAAAGGTGTTAAGGAAGCAAATGAAGGAAGAAGGCATAGCAGCTGTCTTGAGACTTTCCTGGTGGTCCAGTGGTTAAGACTGCCTTGCACTGCGGGGGACACAGGTTTCGTCCCTGGTCAGGGTACTGGATTCCACTTGTTGTAGACAAAAAATAAACAAATAAAACCTTTTTTTAAAAAAAAAAAAAGAAAGCATAAGAGTTGTTTCATTGGAGTGGTGTTGGCGGTTTAGTCCTGTTAGACTCTTGTGACCCCATGGACCACAGCCCACCAGGCTCCTCTGTCCATGCGATTGCCCAGGCAGGGATACTGGAGTGAGTTGCCATTTCCTTCTCCAGGAGATCTTACTAAACCCAGGGATTGAACCCTGGATTGCAGGCGGATTCTCTACCAGGGAAGTCCCATTAGTTTCATTAGTAAGGAATCACATACTCAAGTTTTTTGGTTGCGAGTTCTTCCCTGTTCTCGTATTATTTACTAGCTTACATGCTCTTGAATAACCTACTACTAAATCGTCCAGGTGGAAATAGTGGTAAAGAACCTCCCAGCCAACGCAGGAGACATGAGACACGGGTTCAATCCCTGGCTCGGAAAGATCCCCTGGAGAAGGCAATGGCAACCCACTCTAGTACTGTTGCCTGGAAAATCCCATGGACAGAGGAGCCTGGTGGGCTACAGTCCACGGGGTCACAAAGAGTCGGACATGACTGAATAGACTCAGCACAAAACCGTCCATGCAGAAAATATAAAGAAAAAGAGTGTGGCTCTCATTGACAGAATCAGCAGACGTAGGCGACAATTTAGGCAGATGCTCAGGTGTGAATTTGTACCGCGCTGAAAGCATTTCTGAAGGTGAATGCGTCTCCCTCCTTCGCTGTGGATTCCAGGGCAATCGACTTCCTCGACACTGGGGGAAAGAGGTCCCATTGCAGGATAAAAAGAGGGTATCTGGACTTGTAGAGAGGTTACCTGGCCTTGTTCTGTGAGCTTAGGATGGGGAAAAGAAAGTGTCCAAGCTCGAAGGAATTTACCAACTGGGAGCACTGCTCGCAGAAGCCAACTTCACATCCCAATTAAGACAAAGCAGAAGTCTTTCCAAGCTGAGAGAAGCACACGGCGCGGGTATAGTACCAAGATGAGTAGGCTTCAGACATACATGAAGATTGATTAAAATCGGACTTGCAGACCCTCAGGACCTTGATCCTCTTCACTGGCCTCCTGGCTTGCTCTGTGGGATTCTTATCTCCACGAAAGGAAATATTTCCTCTGCATCTTAGGAAACCGAATCCAGGCCGCTCGGTTGGTGGTTTTATATAATGCTGTCACGTGGGATGCACAACAGATGAGATATATTGACTGAAAACTTCCTGCGAGGGTCAGAGAGGCAAAGAGTGAAGGCAGGGAATAACACAACATACGGACCATCAGAGATAAACGACCTTTCAGATATGCAGGTTTTGGAAACTACCTTCTTAGAAATCTGGAGGTTACATTGTCAGGTTTTGGTTTTTTTTTTTAATTTTTACTGAAATGGAGTTGATTGATAAAACAAGGCTGTGTTCATTTCAGCTGCACAGCAAATGGACTCAGTTATCCATCTGTATTACCCTTCTAACTATACTTCTTTTCATATTCTTTTCCATTTCCACTGTCCATGTTTCTTTTGGTGTTTCGTTCATTTCCCTCACTATCTCCTTGCAGTTTTTCTTATTTTCTCATTTTGAACAATACCGCAGGTTGCACTGTCCAAAGTTCAGAATTTTTATTATTTTTCCTGTTGAATAAACTGTCCTTTTTCGTGTGTTATGCGTTGTCTTTCTTTGTATTAACGTTTGCCTTAAAATCGCTTTTCCTTTTAATTATAGTTGATTTACAACACTGTGCTAATGTCTGCTTTACAAAGAAGCAATACAGTTTTATATTTATATATATATATTTTCATATTCTTTATAAAATTTTTCATATTCTTTTCCATAACTGAAAACAGTTCCCTGTGCTATCCAGTAGGTCCTTGGTTTTTAGTCCACCCTCTATATAACATTATAGTTTACATCTGCTAATCCCAAATTTCCAACCCTTCCCTCCCCAACCCCCCAATTTCTCAATGTTTAAAAAGAAAACAGAAAATATTCAACTGCTTCAGTACACTGATCCATTATGAATACACCTGGGGCAAAAAAAAAAAAAACAAACACATCTTTCCTATACGTACATACGTGACACGTAACTGTCTTTAGACGATGCAATATTCTGCTGTAAGATAATGCAGACAGAAGAATGGAGTAGAAAGTGTATTCACTGGTGCCACTGGCTAACTGCGGGGCCTTAAAAGACCTGTTTGCCCTCTTTGGGATTTTCTTCCTCATCGAGCAAGAAAGAGTTCGTCCCCTGGAACAGTTAAGAGTTGTAGATTCTTAAGGCTGCCTACCATGTTCAACGAGGTGGTATAAGTGAGCGTGCCAAGAGCAATAGAATAGGAGGTCAGAGAGCTTGGGCTGCACTGGAAAATGCGTGCCGTTGTCAAATCAGGAAGGCATCTCCCAATAAGACCTCTTTGATTCACAGAATGAACTTTGAGGGCGTGCATGCTAAGGCGCCTCAGTTGTGTCTGACTCTTTCTGACCCTGTGGACTGTAGCCCGCCAGGCTCCTCTGTCCGTGGGATTCTCCAGGCAAGGTTACTGGAGTGGGTGGCCATGTCCTCCTCCAGGGAATCATCCCAACCCAGGGATCGAACCCACGTCTCAGGTCTCCTGCATTGGCAGGCACGTTCCTTATCACTAGCGTCACCTACATTACATATGCCCAGATAGCAAGT
Source organism: Oryx dammah (assembly GCF_014754425.2). Lineage (NCBI taxonomy): Eukaryota > Metazoa > Chordata > Mammalia > Artiodactyla > Bovidae > Oryx > Oryx dammah. The sequence goes on from NW_024070207.1 coordinate 126,876,889, forward strand.
TTAACATACAAGAGGGACAGCTTGGATATTCACTTCTGCACAAAGCATTCAACAAGCCTAGTTTTGCTATCATTGCTACTGTTCGTCACGGTAGCTTTAGGTGTTCTCCGCAATCAGTTGCAGACAACACAGAGAACTTAAGCAGGAAAGGATCTATGGGGCAAATAGACAGCTCATCGTCTTTGCAATGGATGCCAAAGTAGACCCAAAGATACATTTCCAAGAGAATTTCCTAGAAGCACAGTGAAGAACTGGCTTGATGGAGGAGCAGCTACGTGGCTTCCTCAGTAAGCGACTACCAAAAGCCAACTTCATGAATCATGCCGCCAGTGTAGTCAAGACAGAAGAAGCTAGACATGGGTGTTCTCTGTCTTGCTTGCTTGTTACAATCGGTGGTGCAAAGTCAGAATTTACGAGAGGATGTCTAAAATGAAAAGATGATGCTTCAAAGATTTTCAGGTACATAAATCTTAATATGGCTAACTATTCACCGCGTATGGCCATTAACTTTAAGGCTGATGATTTAAAGATGTGTTTTTCTTCTGGGAACTTTCTAAGAGAAATGGTGGCCTGGGGTGGTCATGACAGGTGATTCTTATTTGTATCTTTCTTAAACAAATTACATCATCCAGGGGAACTCTGTCAACTTGGCCTTTGGTATACATCCTTGAGAGAAAAGCTGCTAGATTGATGGTTAAAATCTTAATTGCTGCTCGGGCAATTAACCTAGCCTCTGAAACTCAAAGGACTTTCCAAGATGGAGTGGGATTTACGATGTTTGCATGGTGAGCATATATAAACTTAATGGGGGTGATCAAAGCTTTCCTATTACAAAGGCAGACAAGAAATAAGAAAAGTAGAAAAAGAGAAAGAAGCAGGTTTTGCTTTCAGGGAAAACATAGAGATGAGCGTTTAAAGCGGTTATGTAAGATACTTTATGTTTTCTCAAAACCATGGAAGCAAATTCTTTTACTTTCAAATACATACTAATGATACATTTAGTATAAGTCAAACAAGTCTCCTCTATGGGTAAATCTTAGGAGACCTTGAAATCGTCCTTACTGTCATACGGTACTGAGTATATGGTGGTGGATGTTGCTGGTTCAGCCGTGGTCCTGTCTGACTCTCTGCAACCCCATGGACTGTGGCCCACCAGGCTCCTCTGTGCATGGGATTCTCCAGGAAAAGGATCATGGACTGCGTTGTCATTTCCTTCTACAGGGGACCTTCCCGACCCAGGGACTGAACCGAGGTCTCCTGCATCATGGGCAATCTCTTGCATTGCAGGCGGATTCTTTCCCAGCCAAGGCACCAGGGAAGCCCGTGACTACATAGTGGATGAAAGTTTTGCTCTGATCCAGGTTTCTCAGCCTCGGCAATACTGACTAGTCTCCAGCACTCCAGAGCCCTCTGCGTTCTTGAATATCACACACCTAAACCTGGAGGCGGTGGAGTCTGTGGCCCTTAAATGTTCCAGGGCAAGACTTCTTCCACTCTCTCTCTCTTTTTTTTTCCCCAGAGTATCTCTGGTCTGGCTATTTTCAGTGCTTGGAGGATGAGGAGCATCTTATGCTGGGTACCATGGTGAGCAGTATCTCTGGCCTCCGTCCAATAGATGGCAGTAGCACCCAGCCCCTCCCCCTCCATCTGACCCCCCCCGCCCCCCAAAATAAATATCTCCAGCTATTGCCAGATGTCCCCAAGGGGCAAACTTTCCTTCCTGCATTTAAGAATGTTTTCTCTAGGTGTAAAGTTAAAGAGTGTTGAAGAACTGATGCTTTTGAACTGTGGTGCTGGAGAAGACTCTTGAGAGTCCCTTGGACTGCAAGGAGATCCAACCAGTCCATCCTAAGGGAAATCAACCCTGAATATGCCTTGGAAGGACTGATGCTGAAGCTGAAGCTCCAATCCTTGGACCACCTGATGCGAAGAACTGACTCATTGGAAAAGACCCTGATGCTGGGGAAGATTGAAGGCGGGAGAAGGGGACGACAGAGGATAAGATGGTTGGATGGCGTCACCGACTCAATGGACATGAGTTTGGGTAAACTCCAGGAGTTGGTGATGGACAGGGAGGCCTGGCGTGCTGCAGTCCACGGGGTTGCAAAGAGTCGGACACGACTGAGCAACTGAAAACTACAACAAAGGAACACTCTTTCATCTTAACATGACTCAGTTATATCTGAAAACAGACAAGAACGATTAGGTTTATTTTTTTCTCTCTTTTTTTGGGTGAAAATCACTGCAAAATACGAAGGCATCCTCCGAGACTGTTCCTTAAAACCGATGAAACAAGGGTCAGATGAATCAATTGGGTTCTCTGCCTGAAGGAGGCTGGGGAGATCACTGCTTCTCTGCCCTGTTCACTGGGTCACGACCTCTTCACAACCACAGGGCAGGCAAGTAGCCACAGCATCTGACCACGTGCTGCCTCTAAGTCATACAACTGCCTTCTGCCAACATCTGCTCCTACACTCAACACATGCCTACTTTCATTTCTATGATTTTGGTAAAGAAAGATTTAACTCTTTAAAAAAAAAAAATCAGAAGCCACAGCCACAATGCAAGAGTACATACTATTTTCTTCTTTTTCTTCCCAAAGACAGTCACATTTTTTGGTCAGGGAAGCAAATTACATAAATCCTTAGGAAGCACATGGTCTACGAGAGCATTACACTGTATTGGGTATTATGACACATAACAGCACCAACAGGATATTTATCACATTTTAAATAAAATAAACAGTAGACCCAACTCAAGGTGCCTCTGATGTTGAACAGGTATGTCTTCCTTTCCGGGTCCTGGCTGGAATTAAAAGATCGTAGGAAGACACAAACAGGTTGAGGTGGACAGGAGCAACACTGCCACTGAAAATGATACACTATTTTGTGTGTGCGTGGCATCCGGAGGGAAACTGGGCCGTGCAGAATTTATCACGGAATCTTCTATTTTCTTTCTTTCTTTTTTTTTTGAAGACGTCATGCACAACTCTACTGAAAGACTTACTCCACACAATGTAGGACACCCTGGGGCAATCTATGGGCAAGGAATTAATTTCTTTCCATGTTAGGAGACCATTGGCAAGCTGTGTGGAAGCCAAATGTCTGTCTTCTGAAATCACTTCTGAGAGAGTGGCTTGCAGCTGTCAGTCACACCATGGCAGACACCTATTTCATCTGAGGTCCTGCCAGTGGGCGGCGGTGCCGATCAATTTCAGGCATCGTTAATGAGAAACGAACACAGCCCATTGGCCAGAGGGCTATCACTTCCTTGATCCTTTCTAAGCCTTGCTGGGGTCTGCTCAAAGCCCAGACTCCGAGGAGCCCTGGTAATTCTTGGCTCTGAACCCCCTGATGTCTCTGACCAGCCATCTCTGTATACACAGGAAAGGTTTGCTTCTCTGCCTGGTCAAAACTGAGTATAGCTTTGCCATATTCTCCATAGTCTGCCTTTGCTCAAGAAATGGGCTATAATATACCATGGATGCCATGGCGAACTGAGGGAAGTGAACGTCACTCAGTCGTGTCTGACTCTTTGAGACCCCATGGACTATACAATCCATGGAATTCTCCAGGCCAGAACACTGGAGCGGGTAGCCTTTCCCTTCTCCAGCGGATCTTCCCAACCCACAGATCGAACCCGGGTCTCCTGCGTTGAAGACAGATTCTTTACCAGCTGGGCCACCAGGAAAGCCCATCCATGGTGAAAATGATAATCAAAGCATTTTGAAATTCATACTAAATTTCAGAGCTTTTCCAAGGTTGGAAGCATTTCCTTCCATTTCCTTGGTAGAATAATCTAGCAGCCCCCAAAACGATCAAGATGACTGACAAGGGCCAGAAGATCTCTGAATGAAAAGCTTGTAGGAACTTCCCTGGTGACCCAGTGGCTAAAGAGTCCAGGCTCCCAGCTCGAGGGGCCAGAGTGTGCTCCCTGGTCAGGGAGCAAAATCCCACACGCAGCAACAAAGAGTTCACGTGCCACAGCTAAAGACGTGGTGCAACCACATGAATGTTTTAAAATGAAGCGATCACAATAGCTTTTCATGGCATGAATTAAGCATTACACACTGAATCAAGGATGACTATGCCCAAACTAGGTTTTTCTCAAGTCTGGACCGGAAGACCATCCCGAATTTCTCAGCCACCCTTGAGGTATTCTCTCCTAAGGCCGACTGCCTCTACCCCACAAGCATGATGCTGTTCACATCAAAATCTGGGGCTCACATGACGCCCTGAAGACGAACGTGAATCACCCAGGGTTCCTGCATCTGGTCCCAAACTATTGTAATAAGGCTTGCAGCTTTATTGTTTGTATTTCCGGTATTTATTCTACAATGAAGATTTAAGAAACAACACAAAACTGTACGCCTAGCATCTTCCAAGAGTGAAGCTGAGTGTTTTCCCTTGGGCTGTCTATCTTGGGGAAGGTGCTGGTAGCATCACTGTTACCCCAGAGTGACAAGGATGAGACAGTCAATGATGGCTGGAGCATCGCAGCTCCAGTAGCCACACCAGGCAGATAGACTTTCATTGACATCAGTTTCACAGGCCTCGTCGATCTCGCCATCATGCTTGCTGAACTTCTACACTGATGGGTGCGTGGAAACGGCCCCCAGGGGCTTTCCCGGTGTTCCAACTTCCATACAACACCTCCCCGACCCTGGATCAACACCTCCCCCACCCCGGATACTGTGTGCTGAGCCTCGTTCATCCAATGCTCAGCGGTGCTTACTGCGTATCAGGCATCGTTTTGGCAACTTACGTGGGTAACTCAGGCAAAGAGCTCACAACATCCGTGTGAGAAAAGAACCTGAACTCTTCCAAAGAAGGAAACTAAGAAACTGAGACACCAAGAGGTGAAAACACTTGCTGGACATACTAATGTCAGTGAGTGGAGAAAGCATCAGTAGAAACATTGACACCTTCTGCATAAGACTCACGCACCCAATGTGTACCCACGGACACCGCCCTTCTGACCCTGGGAGATATGGAAGGCAAAACGAGAAGAGGACGACAGAGGGTGAGATGCTTGGATGGCAGGACCAACTTGATAGACATCAGTTCAATTGCTCAGTCGTGTCTGACTCTTTGCGACCCCATGGACCGCAGCACGCCAGGCTTCCCTGTCCATCACCAACTCCCAGAGCTTGCTCAAACTCACGTCCATCGAGTCAGTGATGCCATCCAACCATCTCACCCTCTGTCATCCCCTTCTTCTCCTGCCCTCAATCTTTCCCAGCATCAGGGTCTTTTCCAAGGAGTCCGTTCTTCGCATCAGGTAGCCAAAGGATTGGAGTTTCAGCTTCAGCATCAGTCCTTCCAATGAATATTCAGGACTGATTTCCTTTAGGGCTATGTCCCAACCCTCTCCCACCCCTCACACCAAAAAATATCCTCACAAGCTTAGCAGTCCTTTCAAAACGTTCTACCACAATGACAAAGAAATCTACCACTCCAAGAAAAGTCATTTTTTTTAAAAAGAGAAAATACTGGAAATGTGAAACATACATCACAGTGTACCTCAATGATGTTTTTTCCTCCCAAAGAACATTGGAGTTTAAATCAAAATTAAGTACATTAAACTCTGAATAAGTATTTTTACAAAGAGCTGCCTTGCATAACCAACTAAAGTAGAATTCAGGAGAGGGTTTTCTGCCCGAGGTCTGCTGAGGGAGTGTTTTGCACACCAGCATGGGAGAAATTCTCATCTGAGAATAACACTGTGAAGAAGCAGAAATCAGTCTTTTGGTTACCAACTGTAATGCTTAATATCTTTCAAATTTAGGACAACCAAAATTTAACAAAAATCTCAGGTGGCACCGGTTTTTCTTAACATTGAAAACGCTGAAATTTTGCTGTCGACCAAAATCAAACACTGCCCAACAGTTTCTAATGGGTTCTTAATTTCATGCTTTCTTTGCTTCTATATATGTATGAATGGGCTTCCCTGCTGGCTCAGTGGTAAAGAATCCACCTACCCATGCAGGAGATGCAAGAGACGTGGGTTCAATCCCTGGGTCAGGAAGATCCCCTGGAGAAGGAAATGGCAACCCACTCCCGGATCCTTGCCGGGAGGACTCCACGGAGAGAGGAGCCTGGTGTGGTGCAGTCCATGGGGTCACGAAGCGTCAGACACCACTGAGCAACGACAGTAACAACGTATAAACAGCATCTCTCCTGCTGTTACTAAAACCAGCTCCTCTAATTACAGTCATGCCCTCGGTTCACATTAACTCCTTCTCGAATTCTTACAGTGTTTATCCTCTTTAGGGCATAATTACCAGTTCACACGTGTGGGCTCTGACATTCCAATTTTCAAGCACTTTGTGAATTAAAAGGTTTAAGTGCGTTATAGAGCCCAACTTACACCAGTTTTAAAATTAAGTGTTAAAACTGTTTACTGTAATATTGGTATATGATCATTAAATGCTGCTATTTGTTTCAAAAATGGAGAAATCCAAGATGCAAAATTAAAAGCCATGAATTACAATATTTCTGTTCTCTCTCAGCCTACATCATGCACAAATCATTCTCTATGGAATTGGACAGAACTGAATATTTTAAAACTCCACTCTGTGTGAGAATTTCACAGATTTTTAACAGAAGGTAAAAGCGCTTTTTTTTTTTTTTTTTGCTTCTTGGCAGTTGAAAGGAATATAAAACAACAGACTGCCTTTCTAGGCATGACTCTCTGGATGAGAAAAACAGAGGCACATATTGTAGATGAGAAGGGGAAAAAAAACAAATTGCATGAATCATGGGTAATATTCAAATGCTGAACTACGGAGACTTCATCACTGGAAAATTTAGAGCAAGTGAAAGTTGTGCATTTGACGTGCAATCTTTTTTCTTGTAGCTCTGTAAACACTTCCCGTGGAATTGGGCAGGCACCCAGTTGTGTCTGACACTGCAACCCCATGGACTGCAGCACACCAGCCTTCCCTGTCCATCACCAACTCCTGGAGTTTGCTCAAACTCACATCCATTGAGCCGGTGATGCCATCCAACCATCTCATCCTCTGTGGTCCCCTTCTCCTCCTGCCCTCAAACTTTCCCAGCATCAGGGTCTTTTCCAGTGAGTTGGCTCTTCCCATCAAGTGGCCAAAGTACCATGTAAAATATCCCATAGCTTCCGTGTGTTTTAATACAGCATCTCCCTATTGTTTGGTTGGTTCAATAAGATGAATATTCTGACCTGAACTGGAAGGTTATCTCCTGGCTAGAGTTTATGTCTGAGCAGTGGAGCCCTTTGGAATGAAGTCTATGGTTCCTTGCATTGACAGATACTCTGTGCATAGACAGAGCTTGTACTTGGTCCTAGAGAAGTCATCTGTTAAGCTTCTCAGGGGGAGCTCATTGCTCACACTTTCTCCTTGCCAAGCCCCTCTGTTGCTTTATGATGTATAAACTTTCCCACTTCACCATCTCCCCTGTGGTCAGTTCTTTTTGTATGAGGACCTAAGCCATATTCAGTTCCGTTCAGTTCTGTCGCTCAGCCGTGTCCGACTCTTTGCGACCCCATGGACTACAGAACGCCAGGCCTCTCTGTCCATAACCAACTCCCGGAGCTTACTCAAACTCATGTCCATGGAGTCGATGATGCCATCCAACCATCTCATCCTCTGTCATCCCCTTCTCCTCCTGCCCTCAATATTTCCCAGCATCGGGTGTTTTCAAATGAGTCAGTTCTTCGCATCAGGTGGCCAAAGGATTGGAGTTTCCGCTTCAACATCAGTCCTTCCAAGGAATATTCAGGACTGATCTCCTTCAGAATGGACTGGTTGGATCTCCTGGCAGTCCAAGGGACTCTCAAGAGTCTTCTCCAACACCACAATTGAAAAGCATCCATTCTTTGGCACTCAACTTTCTTTATTGTCCAACTCTCACATCCATACATGACCACTGGAAAAACCATAGTCTTGACTAGATGGACCTTTGTTGGTAAAGTAATGTCTCTACTTTTTAATATGCTGTCTAGGTTGGTCATAACTTTTCATTGATTACTTAGTCCAGGCATAAATAGTCAATGACAGAGTCAGTCGAGGCATAAATAGCCTATGACCAAGGGAATCCAAGGCAAAATAGTCAATAATGGATTGGGGTAAACAGCTGATGACCGATTAGTCCAGGCATAAATAGTCAATAACTGAGTCAGTCCAGGGAAAACAGTCACTGATCAAGTCAGTCCAGCTGATGATGGAGATGACTGTCTGAAGTCTCAGCAGAGGGAAACAAAAAGCCCGTGAATAAATCAGTGCAAGGGCAAGAGCTGATGGTGAATCCAAAGTCAAGGAAGGTTCCCCTGGGTCTGTGGGAAACAAGTAATGAACCACTCACTAGAAAGAAAACAGTTAATGATGACGTCAGTACAGGGAAAAGAGTCAATAACCCATCAGTCCAGGGGTAGTAGATGGCCAAGTCAACTCAGGGGGAAATAAGTGATGACTAAAGGTCCATCTAGGCAAGGGTATGGTTTTTCCAGTAGTCATGTATGGATGTGAGAGTTGGACTATAAAGAAAGCTGAGTGCAGAAGAATGGATGTTTTTGAACTGTGGTGTTGGAGAAGACTCTTGAGAGTCCCTTGGACTGCAAAGAGATCCAACCAGTCCATCCTAAAGGAAATCAGTCCTGGGTGTTCATTGGAAGGACTGATGTTGAAGCTGAAACTCCAATACTTTTGGCCACCTGATGCGAAGAGCTGACTCATGTGAAAAGACCCTGATGCTGGGAAAGATTGAGGGCAAGAGGAGAAGGGGATGACAGAGGATGAGAAGGTTGGATGGCATCACTGACTCAATGGACATGGGTTTGGATAAACTCTGGGAGTTGGTGATGGACAGGGAGGCCTGGCATGCTGCGGTTCATGGGGTCACAAAGAGTCGGGCACGACTTAGCAACTGAACTGAACTGAACTGGACCGAGTCAGTGTAGGGAAAAGGGTAGACAACAGAGTCAGCCAAGGGGTAAAGAGTCCATGACCGAGGAAGTCCAGGGGTAAATAGATGATAACCGAATCGGCTCAGGGGCAAATCAGTCTATGAAACGCAATAAATTATGAAATAAATTCATGGACAGTCTGGATGACAAAATTAGAAATTATCCCCCCCCATATAAGATAACAATAATTGCATCAGTCCAAAACACCAAACAAAAACAAGACAAAACCACAGCTGAGAAAATGACAATGTTTCTCTCAGTCCAGGGAAGACCGGAGGCGACAGCATGACTGCAGGGAAAACAGTCCAAGACTGAGTTAGTCCAGGAAAAGGAGTCAATAACCAAGTCAGTCCAAGAATAAATAATTGATGAGAGGAGTCAGTTGAGGAAAGGGGCATTCGATACAGAGTTGGCCCAGGGTCCCTATCATGACCACATGACAGGGTGATCCGTCATCCCAGGAAAGAACAGTCAACGGTCAAATGACTGCAGGGAAAACAGTTGACCGCATGGCAGGCAGTGAATGCCTTGGTCCGGGAAAACCAGCTATGCTTGAGATAAGTATTAAGGATGCCAATGATGAGGACAAAAGATCTCACAGGTGTGTGGACCAAACCCTATCAGGGTCTAGAGCCCAAGGCTTCCAGATGGTCCCCTCCTGTCAAGCTGTGGTCCAGCTGTACACTCACCAAGACCAAGGCCACGCTGAACTCACACTTTCTCCAACAGACATTTGCCTTGCCTGTTCCCGAACCTCACAAAGAATGGAATCCACTGTGGACACTGGACCCAGGCGCCTTTCTTCCTACCAAAGATTTTACATAGATTTAGCCAAAGAATTGATGCTTTTGAACTGTGGTGTTGGAGAAGACACTTGAGAGTCCCTTGGACTGCAAGGAGATCCAACCAGTCCATTTTAAAGGAGATCAGTCCTGAGTGTACATTGGAAGGACTGATGTTGAAGCTGAAACTCCAATCCTTTGGCCACCTGATGCAAAGAACTGATGCACTGGAAAAGACCCTTATGCTGGGAAAGATTGAGAGCAGGAGGAGAAGGGGATGACAGAGGATGAGATGGTTGGATGGCATCACTGACTCGATGGACATGAGTTTGAGCAAACTCTGGGAGAGAGTGATGGACAGGGAAGCCTGGTGTGCTGCAGTCCATGGGGTCGCAAAGAGTCGGACACGACTGAGCGACTGAACTGAACTGATCCTGTCATAGGATGAGGAGTCTGTTACAAATAGGAACCATCTGTGCTGAAACCTACGAGCATCAAATTAATACAACCATTCCGGTGCAACACTCTTCAAGAATGGAGTAATTCATCTTGCCCAGCACGTTTACGTTATAGCTGATCATTTTTTTCTGTATCACCAGAGAACTCAACACACAGCCTGGCACTCTGTGGATATTCAGGAAAGAGTGTTCATCTACTAACAGCAATCTCAACTCCATTAATTTACTTGTCAGGAATCCATCATGGCTTTAACAAAACAAAACATAATCCAAAAGAAAAGTCCTTTTACCCCATGTTCCCTACCCCTGCCAACAAAATCTGCTGCCTACTGCATTTTCGTCATCATGGAAAGTTGTAAATTGCTTCCTGCTGTTTTTCCTCTCCTCTTTACACTGACTCACAAATCCTTTTATTAGCATCCCTCCCCTATCACTTCTCTGTTTTGTATTACTCTCATGCCTACGGCACAAATCACATGGATGAGACCTCTTCAGAGGGTGAGAAAATTAAATAGTCTTTTCTTTTCGCTGAGGTTTTTGGGTATCGAATCACTGGGAAGTATTGTCTCGGGTTTTGTCCTTAAATGAATATGAATTCAGCTGTCTGGGAATAATCTGCATGTATGCAAGTTTCTTAAAATATAACTTAGCAGTTTATAAAATGTAATTTATACATGTGGACAGCTGTGCTCAGTTGCTTCAGTGGCATCTGACTCTCTGTGACCCCACGGGCTGTAGCCCACCAGGCTCCTCTGTCCATGGGATTCTCCAGGCAAGAATCCTGGAGTGGGTTGCCATGCCCTCCTCGGGGGCATCTTTCTGACCCAGGCATTGAACCCAGGTCTCCTGCACTGGCAGGAGGGTTCTTTACCATTAGCGCCACTTGGGAAGCTCCCATGATTAATCCAAGCTTCTTAAAATACAATTTTACAACTTGTTGAGTACAAAACATAGGCTCAGAAACGGTTTCTTCTTCTCCAATTGAGCAATAAAGATGCTTTCTCTTAACACTTTGTTTCAAAGTGACATAAAAATTGGAAAAAAAATGAGAGATTCCCTGATGACCCAGAGGGTAGAAGTCTGTGCTTTCACTGCTGAGGGTCTTGGTTCAATCCCTGGTAGGGGAACTAAGATCCCACAAGCTGCATGGTGTGGCAAGAAAAAGCAAAACCCAAAATTGGAAAAATGCATTAGCTACATGACAAACAAACGTGTGATACAGTGACTCCAGCATTAACAGGTTAGTTGGTTCAATTTTCGTCTAACAGCATTTATTTTTCATTCTTAAACTCATTTAAATTTGCTTCTAAATGATTGTAGATAAGAATGTAGTTTTTCTCTTTTTTTTCTAAACAGATAGTCAATGATGACAGAACTACTTATCAAATAAATTAATCAGTTTGCTTCTACTAAATTAAACTGCAGCCTTAATTACATATGTATTTAATTGTTATGTATCAAAATTGTAAGTATGTGTATATACACACATATCAGTAATCTCTTTTGTTTAATTACTGTCTATCTGTTTATCCATTTCTTCACTAGTATTAGCTATTTTAATTGACAAAACTATGGTAAATCGTAATTTCTGAAAATTAGACCAGCCCCCACACACAAAGACACAGGCATCATTGCACAAACATTATTTTTTTTTTCACAATATCATTGGCTGTCAACGGAATGTGAAGAATATTTAATCTTTTTCCTCCTTCCCTCCCCATGCACTGGGATTTTACTGCGATGCATTCAATTTACATATTTCTGTTTTTATACAATTAAGTATTCAAATCCAGGACAATGGATTAGCTCTCATATATTCAGGCTTTCTTTCATACGTAATACAAATAAATTCTAAGTCCTTCTTATTAAATTTATGTCTATGAACTAGTCATTTTCAACATCATTAACAGTTGGCAATTTTTCATTGCTTTCCTAAGACATTATTACCAACTTTAGAAAAAAAAACAAACAACTATTGATTTGTATATGTAACTTGCATTGATGTTAATTAACCTGGTAAGATTGGCTTAATTCTAGTTTGCTTTTATTAGTCTCCAAACAGTCTGCAAAAATAAATAATTGTCTCAATCTAATATTAAAATAAATTTTGTTATCTTCTTCTGTGTCTTATTATTGTAAATTAACCGAGAGTTTAACGACAGTAATGAAAACTGATGTCGCAGTTCTGTACCTAACTCAAACAGCAATTTTCCAAAATCTCACTATTGGATTGATGGTTGTTATTTTAATACCATTTATCATATTTAAGGAGTTTGTTTTCCACATCTGTTTTACTTAGGTTTTTCTTTTTTTTAATTTGTAAGGACTATGTTTTTAATCAAATACCTATGTTGTTATATGGGTTTTTGTCTTACACTTTTTATTATCATTAATTATACTGATGTAATTTCTATACCAGATCTCAGTTGCAGCTTGTGGGATGTAGTTCCCTGACGAGAGATTGAACCTGGGCCCCTGCAATGGGAGTGCAGAGTCTTAGCCACTGAATCACCAGAGAAGTCCCTTGATATAATTTCTGAAGTTTCACATTAATCTCATTCATGAAATACATGGTACTTTATTATCACATATTATTCTTTGGGTCTAGACCTATGTGAGGTCTGACAACATTCTGTTTTAGAATTTTTCACCTGTGTTCATAAAGGACATGATTCTGTCTTGCCGTTTTAAACTATACCATCCAATTCATCAGTGAAGGCCATACCATGAGTAAGATGAAATCAGACAACTTGCATGCTGACCACCGAAGGGAACCAGTTGACGCCTCCTCCCCCAGACAAGCCGCTCGGGCAGAATTCATTTGAGCTGAACACAACTGAGAAGGATCGGGGAAGAGAAAAGCCCTGGGTCCTCCACTGTTTGCCTAAAAGCAGGACACAGATTTCCAGCGCTATCCGGAAAGACAAAGGTTAATCCCAGAGATAGCTTTAGACGCCATCGTGGGTGGGGCGGGGGTGAGGTACTCTCCAGTTATAGCCGTGGGCTTCTGGCTGGGCTCACTTGTCTCGCTGCAGACCATGGGTGCTATAGGGTGCGTGGACTTAAGTAGTTGTGGTACTTGGGCTTAGTAGCCCCTCGGCATGCGGGATCAAAGTTCCCTGACCAGGGATCGAACCAGCGTTCCCTGCATGGCAAGGCACATTCTTAACCACGGGACCACCAGGGAAGTCCTGCCCCTAGAGCGATTTTAACTCCCGGATTTGTAAGTCTTCACTTGTCGCTGTTATTAACTATTTCCTCTTTACCACTGTTTATCCTTCTGTCCATGGTAACACACCACTTTCGGGGCATCCCTGGTGGCTCAGTGGTAAAGAATCCGCCTGCAGTGCAGGAGACGCAGGTTCGATCCCTGGGTGGGGAAGATCCGCTGGAGGAGGGAACGGCAACCCATTCCAGTATTCTTGCCTGAGAAATCTCACGCACAGAGGAGGCTGACGGGCTACAGTCCACGGACTTACAAAAAGCCGGGCATGGTTTACCGACTAAACAACAACAATACGCCACTTCACAGTCAAGTTTTACAAACATTCCTTCTTCTAGCATATTTCAAATTGTGTGTGACTCTCTCCAGATTCGCAATCCTTGCACAAGTCTTGAAAGGTTTCAAAAACCAAGAAAGCAACCCTCTTCTATGCGTCTCTCCCTCATGGTATTGGGATTTAACACACTGTAAGTGTCAACAAGTCTTGAAAAAAAAAAAAGGAATATTAGTCATTTTTTTTTCAGGATGTATTTGTTTCTCCAAGATTCATTATAAATCTTTTCCTCTTGAAATTCTCCCAGAGTCATGTTAGCAAGCCCTGTCCCTACCACTGTTCACAGTTATTTTAGTCTTTTTCTGGATGATGAAAGAAGTTGGACACGTCCATTTCTCAGTTACTATAGTTTCAAGTTAAAGATGAACAACACAGGAACTGTAAAGAAATTATGCCCTTTAAATGGTATTCAGTGTTTTCTTTCATTGAAATGATGGTTTTTAACAAGCTGTTCTTGTTTACTCATAACCACTTTGGTATATAAGAGCATTTGTGTTTTAAGCCCAGCTGAATAAAATGAGTGGAGATTTTAAAATCTATATATATATTTTATACTCAGAGCATTAGATCCAAGCCACATGTTTCCAAGTGCACAGAATACATGGCCTTACCACAAGAGATCAATGTCCCCACTTGGAAAGTTACCTTAGCAACCAGGGCCCAACAAGCAACAACAAGAGGTCACTCACAACTTTCCAAAATAACCACCATGGCCACTTACATAAGTACATCTAGAAACCAGGAGGTGTAGAAAAGCAAAAAGTAGCATTTATTTGGGGATTAAAAAAATAGTTCAAGGTGCTGTCTGTAGTCTGAATTTTCATTTGCGAAGTCACTCCTCTCAACCCCACAGTGACTTCACCTAACTATAACCAAGGTGCGGGCATCTGGCCCAAACCATGACCCAGAATTACAATTTTCAGATGAACCCAAAGATGCCGTCCATGTCAAGCTCCCCAGCTGAGGTGCAAGGTCATCTCGGTTTCAGCAACACGATTTCAGCAGCAGTCCTCAAACTCGATCGTTTCAGGACCCCTTCATATCGTTAGCAGCGGCTTCAGAAAGCTCGTGTGGTCTGTGTGCATGCCTGCTAAGTCGCTTCAGTAACGTCCGACTAACTTTGCCAGTTTCTGGACTGGAACCCCCTCACCCCTTCCCGCCCCAGGCTCCTCTGTCCATGGGATCTCCCAGGCAAGAATATGGGAGTGCGATGCCCTCCTGCAGGGGAATCTTTCCAACCCAGGGATTGAACTCATGTCTCCTGTGAACTCATGTGTCCCCTGCTTTACCACTGAGACGCTGGGTAAGCTCCCCATGTGGTTTGCCGCTAAGTTGCCTCAGTCGTGTCCGACTCTGTGCAACCCCATAGACGGCAGCCCACCAGGCTTCCCCGTCCCTGGGATTCTCCAGGCAAGAACACTGGAGTGGGTTCCATGTGGTTTAGGATGGTGCAAATTGAAACTGAGACATTCCTATATAGTATTTACCAACTAATGCTCTGTCAAAACACAAATAACATGCTTGTGGAAAATAAACAGATTTTACCAAACAAACTGAAGACTCGACAAGCGTCTTCTGGCTGTTGCCGACCTTGTTAACACCTGGCTTCCTAGTGGACACTTGGATTCTAATGGGCATCCCTGCACTCAATCTGTTGTCATACACTGCTTTGTTTTGAGGCTCAGAATAAAATGCAATCTTGCATGGATGTATAGTTGGAAAAGCTTTTTCTCTTCAGAGTACTGTGGACATTCCTCTCTGATGCAATTGAACCTCTAAATTCTCATACACCCAAATTCCAAAAATGGGTCGTTTCTTAGAGACAGCTTGAAATCTGGAATCTGTAGGATTAATGATCTCTTCATATCCTGTTTCATTCTAAACCATGGCTCTGTCTTGCATTTTGAATGGATCTTTCAACAGAAATGGATTTTTTTTAACAAAATGCAATGATTCATTTACAAAATAGTGCTTCAGAATGCCATGCAGCAAATCTAAATATATTCACACGTTGTATCATGGAGCATTAAAGATCACATTTGTTAAAATCACTAGGAATCTCCTCCAAAGAGTCTGTAAGGATTGAGAAGCTGTCAAACCTTATCACTGAGAATAACTGACGTCTGCTATTATCCTTGGGGTGACCAGCTCACGTTGGTCACTTCCAAAAATGTCTTCCACATTTCTGTGGTGGTCCAGTGGTTAAGAATCGCCCTTGCACAGCAAAGGGTCATGGGTTTGATCCCTGGTCTGGCAAGATCCCGCATGAGACTAAGCCTGTGAGCCACATACCTATTGAAGCCCACGGGACTTAGAGCCCCTGTTCCTCAACAAGAGAAGCCACTCCGATAAGAAGTCTGCACACCACGACTTGAATAGCCCGCCTCTCCAAAACTTGAGAAAGGCCATGCGGAGCCAAACCAAGCAAACAAACAAAAAAAAAATGTCTTCTAAATCCTGAAGTCTCTCTAGCAGTTAAGAGAAAATGGTATTTCATGGGGAAAAAAAAAAAGTGTCCAGCTTTTGTCTAGTTTAGCACACAACTCAAATAACAGCACAAGTGCCTCCTTTCACAAAAGAATAAATAAATAATTAAACATGATTTCCTGCTATCAGGACCTGACACAATTCCCCTTCTGTCATCAGAAGATGGAGAAAATGTATACCCCAGGACAGAGGATTAAATTCATTTCTGACTCCACTGAGGACATGCTTAAGGCAAACAGTGTTGAAAGCTGCCTACAGAAGCAGAAACAATAAAATAGTAACTAACACGGTCTTAATATCACTCAACTGATTTATGCTAAGGTACCCACAACAGGAAGCAACAGTTAGAACTGGACATGGAACAACAGACTGGTTCCAAATTAGAAAAGGAGTACATCAAGGCTGTATATTGTCACCCTGCTTATTTAACTTCTATGCAGAGTACATCATGAGAAACGCTGAACTGGAAGAAACACACGCTGGAATCAAGATTGCCGGGAGAAATATCAATAACCTCAGATGTGCAGATGACACCACCCTTATGGCAGAAAGTGAAGAGGAGCTAAAAAGCCTCTTGATGAAAGTGAAAGAGGAGAGCGAAAAAGTTGGCTTAAAGCTCAACATTCAGAAAACGAAGATCATGGCATCTGGTCCTATCACTTCATGGGAAATAGATGGGGAAACAGTGGAAACAGTGTCAGACTTTATTTTGGGGGGCTCCAAAATCACTGCAGATGGTAATTGCAGCCATGAAATTAAAAGACACTTATTCCTTGGAAGAAAAGTTATGATCAACCTAGATAGTATATTGAAAAGCAGAGACATTACTTTGCCGACAAAGGTCCATCTAGTCAAGGCTATGGTTTTTCCTGTGGTCATGTATGGATGTGAGAGTTGGACTGTGAAGAAGGCTGAGCGCCGAAGAATTGATGCTTTTGAACTGTGGTGTTGGAGAAGACTCTTGAGAGTCCCCTGGACTGCAAGGAGATCCAACCAGTCCATTCTGAAGGAGATCAGCTCTGGGATTTCTTTGGAAGGAATGATGCTAAAGCTGAAACTCCAGTACTTTGGCCACCTCATGGGAAGAGTTGACTCATTGGAAAAGACTTTGATGCTGGGAGGGATAGGGGGCAGTAGGAGAAAGGGACAACCGAGGATGAGATGGCTGGATGGCATCACAGACTCGATGGACATGAGTCTGAGTGAACTCCAGGAGATGGTGATGAACAGGGAGGCCTGGCGTGCTTCGATTCACAGGGTCGCAAAGAGTCGGACACGACTGAGCAACTGAACTGAACTGAACCGACAACTTTCGGCACTGTCATTAAAAAAACAAAAAAACAAAAAATCAACCCAGTGAAAATAGGTAAATATTATCTTCGTGTTCTTAGCAAAAGGGTTCTTACTTAAACACCAGGAAGTTTTGAAGACTCCGAGGTGTGCTCAGATGGTAAAGAATCTGCCTGCAGTGCAGGAGACCTGGGTTCGATCCCTGGGTGGGGAAAACTGTCTGTTCGTGGGGTCGCAAAGTGTCAGACATGAATGAGCAAGTAACACTACTACTGGGGGTCCGTGAAGGACAATGTGTTCTAAGTCGCTTCAGCCGTGTCTGATTCTCTGCGACCCCACGGACTGTAGCCCGCCAGGCTCCTCTGTCCATGGGATGCTCCAGGCAAGAATACTGGAGCAGGTTGCCATGCCCTCCTCCAGGGGACCTTCCCAACCCAACAATCGAACCCAGGCCTCTTACATCTCCTGCCTTGGCAGGCAGGTTCTTTACCACTAGCACCACAAAGACTTCTAGGGGTCCACGAAGGACAATAAGAACCTCCAAGTTAATATCTTGGCACGGCCCAGTTCCCACTAATATTTTTGACTGCATGAGGTATGCTTTTTCTTTTCCCTTGCAAAGTATTACCTCCTAAGTGCTCTTACATTGGACAGATTGTTTTTAAAGGCCCATGTCTGATGTTTGGAAAGATCTCTTGATAAATGCCCGGTCTCCTACTACATACAAGGGTTTGCATTTGCAAAACCAGCTACGGTCCCTTCAAGCCACGAGAGCGTGTTGAAAAAAGGAACTCGGTGGTCGTCCTGCACTGTAATCTTCCCGTCTCTGGAACGAACACAGTCACACTGCTAGGACCTGCAGCATCTCGAGACTGATCACCCCAGTGATTGATCAGGGAGCCGTGCTACCTAGAAAGATCACTTGCCTGGAGAAACTGAATGAAGTCCGGCTCAGGGAAGACCAGAATGAGGAAGGAGCCTGCGTGTTAATCCATCACTGGCTGACTTCAGGAAGACCAGTGGTGCCAGGAGAACACTTAGAACTGAGTCTTGAAAAAAAAAAAAAAAAGAACAAAGTTCTACAGATGAATCCTAGAGGGGAGGCAGAAGAGGTTCAGAAAAAGAGAAATTGAAAACCTCTACTAGCCTCTTTGATTTTGTGTTTTGAAGAGCAGTCACCGAGCAAATTGGATCATACAGATCCAAGTGGCAATCAACGCTGAAAAGACCGTTTTTGTTTTTCTACATTTTTGCCCCAGCATGAGTGTCACCAGCCGACATACTCAGCAATTTCCCCCTCTCTTGACCTTACAGCAGATAGACCCCCAAGGAACCCTCCCAACGTGCAGCATAGTAACATATGATAAAGCTTAGCAGAACCACGGAAGAGAGAAGCTGGATTCTAAACAACCCTGGAGAGCAAACCTTTTCTAGGTGGTCCCTTTGTCCTGACCCAAGAATGGCACAGTCTCTACCTCTAGAATCAGCCCAGAGAAGAGTCAGGTTCTCTTTGGAACCACAGTGGGTACTTTCTTACACATACACTTATGCTTTTGAGAATTTCAAGAAGTGAGAGTTGGACCATAAAGAAGGCCGAGTGTTGAAGAATTGATGCTTTTGAACTGTGATGTTGGAGAAGACACTTGAAAGTCCCTTGGACAAGAAGGAGCTCAAACCATTCAGTCCTAAAGGAAATCAACCCTGAATATTCATCGGCAGCATTAATGCTGAAGCTGGAGCACCAATCCTTTGGCAACCTGATGTGACGAGCTGACTGACTGGAAAAGACCCTGATGCTGGGAAGGCGAAGGAGAAGGGGGAAGCAGAAGATGAGACGGTTACATGGCATCACTGACTCAATGGACATGAGTCTAAGCAAACTCCAGGAGCTGGTGAAGGACAGGGAAGCCTGGAGTGCTGCGGTCCATGGGGTTGCGAAGAGTCAGACGAGACTCAGCAACTGAACAGCAAATGCTCTTTGCGACGCACACATATGCACACATAATTTTATCACTATCAGGAAATTCTTAGACGGTTTAAAAAACTTCAAAGGGTTAAGAAGTCTTAGATGGAGGGCATGAAGCTGACATTTATTCTAAAGTTGGAAGTCCCTAGAACATTCTCCTAGCATCTTTTTGTTTTTTTCCTTTTTCTGGCTGCCCTGCACAACATGCAGGGTCTTAGTTCCCTGACCAAGGATTGAACCTGTGACCCCTTGGAGTGGAAGTGCAGAGTCTTAACCACTGCTCCGCCAGAAGAGTGCATCTCTCGTAGCAACTGTCATTGAACATGTTGGGAGGTCCCAGCGCTTCCTGGGTGTATTAAATATTACTGTTAACTCCTGATACAAGCATACCTATGAGTTATGCTCTGAACATGTCAACGTTGGGGCACAAACTTAGCTCCTGTGGCTGATTCTTGAAGCACGAAAAGGTAGCAGCCAAAACAAAGCTGAGCTAACTAGCTCAGCCCCCTCACTGTCCTTCAGCTTCTAAATATGCAAGTGAAATCTCATCCTTCATGCCGTAAAGGCTCTCGGTTGACAACTGTTTAGTGAAACGCTTGCCACGGAGGCAGGGCTCCGGCAGGCCCTCCCAACCCACAATGTGGGATGCCCTAGCAAGAAATACACAAGAAGGATGAAGACCCAAGCCTCATCGTAGTGGTGTGGTGGTGGGGGGTGAGTGAAAAGACTAGCTGTAACCAAGTCCTGGAGTGTGCTGCAGTCCATGGGGATGCAAAGAGTCAGACACAGCATAGCAGCTGAACAGTAACAGCAGCAACGAACCAAGTCCTCAATTGTGGAGTATCAGTCAGGAGCTCTACAGAGTTTGAGGACAGGAGGCTTTTGAATAAGGTACATCATCACTCCCTTGCACAAACTGGGTCTAGCCTGAATGGCCCAAGGCAGCCTTGAGGTTATGGCTAATTTCTAGGTCTGCTTCTTCTGGGGGAAGTTGAGTTCCAATGCTTGAGGTCTCCAGGGACACACGATCTGGGGTCTACAGTGAAAAGAAAGTGAAAGTGTCAGTGGCTCATTTGTGCCTGACTCTCTGTGACCCCATGGACTGTAGCTCACTAGGCTTGTCTGACCATGGGAATCTTCAGGCAAAAAGACTGGAGTCCAGTGCCATTCCGTTCTCCAGAGTATCTTTGTGACCCAGGATCGAACCTAAGTCTCCTAATTGCAGGTGGATTCTTTACCGTCTACAGTGTTAGCTTGAAGGATGAAGGATGTTTGACTGCCGGGGTCCAGCCCCGGTGGATCCAGGGTAATTCGAAGGTGGGGACAGAATCGGCGTCCTGGAGAAAACTTATTTAATTACAGAGATATAGAGAGAGATTAGAAACGGATAGTGTAGTAGGAAAATTAATGGAGAAAAAGAGGCTGAATAACTGGTTTACATGGAATACCAATCACCACCTACGTAGGCCACAGGCACTGAGGCCTCCCCGGTCCGATCTCAGAAGCCCAGGCGGAATTAGCAGGCTTGGTGAGTACCCACATTTCAGATGGGAATTCAGCCAGGAAAGCAGGGGGCAAGAAAGAAACGAGACAGGGAAATCAGTCTTTCCAGAAACTGATCCGATTTCTTTATTTTTCAGGTTTATTTATATACCTTTTTGTTATACATAGGGATGAATACAGAGTCACGCGGGGGTCAGCAGACCTGACCCTTGTCACAATCAGGTGCTTCATATAAAATTATACAAAGGTCTTATGAGTTTCATCATCTTCTGGCCATGAGGTCTGCTGACATTTTATGGCCCTTTCTGATACCGGTCAGTTAACCAGAAAACTTATTTTTCCAGGGGTGATTTTTTCTTAAATCAGGCGCCACCCTCCAAATAAAGTTGCATTCCTATAGGTGAGGGTGTAGTGAGTTACAATCAAGAAAGGAATTTACTTAACCTAAGGTGTAACATGATTAATCTTAAAGGTTAATACTTATTTCTCCTATATGCTAGTTATATTCATTATAAGGGCAGGAATATGGATATTTAGCAGCAAATATTGGCTCAACAAATGTAAACCCTTCACCAATGTTCCCCTTAAGATCTATTTTGTCTTAAGATAGTGATAAAGTTACATTTTTACATAGCATAGTGATTTATAGTGATTTATAACAAAGTACAGTGATCTATAACAAAAGAAAAGATTCATTAACTCAAAAAGTCTAGCACTGCTAACATCAAAAAACTACTATATTTCCTTTTCTATATTCCAAATACATTGATTAATATATTCCCAGGTGCCTAAGGATATGGAGGCCTGATGGCAATCATTGAGTCATCAATGAAAAAAGCCCTACGCTAATACTCCAAACTCTCTGTGCTGTTTATGGTTGAGAGGTTGTCACACGAGCTAGTCTGTCAGCAGAGGGGTTTGACCTGAGGCATCCTTGTCACACTCAGGGCAGAGAATTAGCGGTAATTATTGGCATGACAAATGAAGAAAAAACCCTTCACCAATATAATTCCTAATCAACCCACTATACTATACTAATAATTTTCTAACTTCTCAAAAGAGTCTGTATTTAGAAAGTTTTAAAACATCCCGTGCCTCTCACAGTTGGGAGGCTGTAAACAATTACATGTGGCCTGATGAACCTGATCAGGCAGGCCAGAGAACCTTCAGAGTTCGTAAGTTGAAACACTCTTGTCACACCCAGGAATTTTTATTAACTTGGAGCTGAAAGTTAACTCCTTCTCTGAGAGAAATGGTTATGGGGGAGAGCTCCCCGTAAAGTACTCTGGTTTTGGGGGTAGATGCTCGGGAACAGGGGGTTTCCTGAGGCTTGATCACGCCTTTGTGTACGCCAAGCCTCCTTCCTCATGACCTTTGCCATGGGCGGAGTTCCTCACGCTGGCTCCCGGCATTTGACTTTTTTTTTTTTTCCATAGCAAGAAGCATTCTCCCATCCAAGTATTAACCAGGTCTGACCCCGGAAGCTAGCTTCCAGGATCAGATGAGATCAGGTATGTACAGGGTGGTGGGGAGTTTCGGGGAGAAAAGATACATGTATATGTATAGCTGAGTCTCTTTGCTATGTCCCTAAAACCATCAAAACATTGTTCATGAGGTATATACCCCAATAAAAAATAAAAAGCTTTTCTTTAAAAAAGAAGCATTCTGATGAGGGTTATAGGAAGCTCAACATGAAAACCATGAAACAGAAAGGGCACAGACTGTACCTTCTAGCTAAGGAATTCTCTCATAGGCAGTCTTTTCTCTTAACACATTTTCCATAGCCTGTCCACACAGACAGAGAGCAAGAACATATTTATGTACCTAACTGGACCTGTCTTTGTCCACCACATTTGTAAAAGATTATAAACAGCCAGGGGACGGGGCATATCCGGTATTTACTGTGTTTGCTTCCTTCATCCGTCAAGCTAACATCCTGTAGACCAGTGGCTCAGAGGGTAAAGAGTCTGCCTGCAACGCGGAAGACCCAGGTTCCATCCCTGGGTCGGGAAGATCCCCTGGAGAAGGACATAGCAACCCACTCCAGTATTCTTGCCTGGAGAACTGGAGAATCCCATGGACAGAGGAGCCTGGTGGGCTACAGTCCATGGGGTCGCAAAGAGTCGGACACGACTACAGACGTGTGTTACCATAAAAACATGCCACTATGCTACAAGACAGGAATCTTGAAAACGCCAATGGAGCTCAGGTTAACCGCGCTGAAGTGCCAACCATCCTACTGACAGTCTGTAAATAACTGGATGAGAAAGAGTGGAGATGAAGAACCAGAACAACTCGCGGCAGTGAGTCAAGTACCACATCGAGTGGGAATCAATACAGAAGACGGTATCGACAGCTGATTGGGATATAACACTCAACTGACCCTCAGAGAGCGGCAAAGACTAATCAATGTGGGCCACGTTCTAGGAAAACAAAGGTGGGCTTCCTTACTGGATACCAGCTTCTCCGGTGGCTCAGCTGGTAAAGAATCTGTCTCCAGTGCAGGAGACCCAGGGTTCGATCCCTAGGTGGGGAAGATCCCCTGGAGAAAGGAACAGCAACCCACTCCAGTATTCTGCCTGGAGAATCCCATGGACAGAGGAGCCTGGTGGGCTACAGTCCATGGGGTCACAAAGAGTCAAGACATTACTGAGTGATGAACACTTTCCTTGTGCATGCTGTCTGCAGTTTCAGGGGCAGGATATGCCAGTAAATAATAAAAATAGGTGAAATGTTAACAAAATGCGTACAAAGCACATAAAGCTTTCACAGGAGAGCCACAAAGACAGAACCTAACATATTTACGAAGTAACTAACACGGTGATTTCATTTAAAAGGCAAATTAAGCGGGTGGGAACGGACCATTGTATCTTTCAACCCATTTCACTAAGGATGCAAGCACTATATTCCATGGTAATGTTCATCCTGCATGCTCAGCCACCTTAGCTGCATCTGACTCTTTATGACCTCACGAACTGTAGCCCACCAGGCTCCTCTGTGCATAGCAATCCATGGTTGCTATTCCCTCCTCCAGGGAACCTTCCCGGCCCAGGGATCAAACCCATGTCTCCTGCATCTGCTGCAATGCACGCAGATTCTTTTACCGTGGAGCCCACCACAGCCATGATTATCATCTCAGAAGTTGGTTTACCTTCCGAGCTTTTCAAGCACTGAGTTTCAGTATGCCGCTCTTCCTTTTGGTGGAGATGCGTTCAGGATTATATACCTTGGTCAGCGCCTAATCTCACAGGATCAGCCATGACAAATGATTTTGTAGCTAGCATACAGCTGACTTGTAAGTCTTATCCGATACACTTGTTAATGGCAATTTTAATGGCGCAGTCACTCCGATCAAGAGAACATCAAAACATTCACGGTACAGAAAGAGATGGACAAGTGTGCTGGCTACGGCTTGTCTATACTGTCATTCCGCAAAAGACCAAAGGGCTGACTTCGTAGAAAATGCTTTTGATCCAAGAAGTGAGCAAGCTTCATGCATTTTTTATCCAGGAATAACTAAAAGCTCGTACTCTCTCTTCACAAAGTCACTTAGGGAATCATCCAACTCAGTCAAAACGGATTCACTTCACCTTTGAGCTTTAAAACTGGTTCAAGTTTCTCATTAAGGCTGTTCTGACTCTCCTTCATCGGATTCCGCCATAATAAAAATCTCCATCATGCTAATCTCCCCCTTTCTCTAGCCACTGTCTGTCTTTACTCTTTCCCCAGCTTGGAATTCTACCAGAGTGGCATACATAAAAACACTTCCCTATTTTAATGATTAGAATATAATGCTCATTCTCTTACAATTCAGAATTTCCTTACGTTAAGCCTCGCTCAGCTACAAGGTCCAGACTTTATGACTTTGAAATCCAGGCCCACCACAGGCTCACTTTTCCAACCTTACAAATGTGTATTTAGTCACTCAGTCATGTCTGACTCTGAGACCCCATGGACTGTAGCCCGCCAGGCTTCTTTGTCCACAGGAGTCCCCAGGCAAGAATGCTGGAGTGGGTGGCCATTTTCTTCTCCAGGGGATCTTCCCGACCCAGGGATCAAACCCTGGTCTCCTGCATTGCAGGCAGTTTCTTTACCGTCTGAGCCACAAGGAAGACCAACATTAGGTCCCTGTTTTTATTTTCAGGAAACCCAGCTGGCAAACCAGATAACAAATTCCCTTCTGAGTGTACTGTGCCTTACTTAATGCTCTCCTTCAGGACTTTTTCAGACACAGAAGACATGTATTTCATCAACAGAATGTCATCTAAGGAGCCTGTGAGTAGAAGGACCCGACAATGAATTCTGATCTTCCCCTCTGATTTCAGCACTGTGTGAGTGGACAGCTCCACGACCCACCTTCGATCATCTCCAGCCATCTCCAAGGTTCCTCCCATGCCCCCTTAACACCACAGGAGTTTCAGACCCTCAGGTCAACACCCTGGGGACCACCCTTGAATAACAGGATGTGGGAATCGGCAGATAAGTGTCCCCAAGTTCATATCCCTTCTTAACAGAAGATTTTGCCAGAAATAGCCTTTTTGTGAGAGGCTGTCAACCATGACCTCTTTCTCTCTGATTCCATTTTCAAAGGTAAATGGCAGTATGATCGGCTAGAAAGATAGACTTTAATGTCCTACTGGCCTTTCTTTTTATCAAGAAATACAAGAGAAGTATGCTTGATAAATGCCTTTTCTGTAAGCGGTGTTTCAAAAGTCAACAGCTGAAGATCTGGGGGGGCTGTATTCTGAGATCAGTTAAGTAGGAAAGCCAGTTCCACTGTAATTTTACCTGAACAAGCGAGTGAAACAGAAACGGAAATTGCCATCAAACACAGAAGATTGCTTTCGTGCAATTTCTCTGTTTTATGTTCAAAACCGTTTATTTTCAGAAACACTGTCTTGCCTTTTCCTCTCCGAGGGAATCAAATTCCCAACTTGCGCTGGAGTTTCTCTTTGCTGACACGACCTTAGAATTAAACTCGAACCGTGCCTTGCTGCTTCAAAGCACCCACCTCCCGCTCCGGTGAAATTCCTGGAGAGACCAAGGGGTGTCTCTTAGAACAGACAACACCAAAGGGACGTCACAGTTTCTCCAAGACACTTGGAGGACACAGGACGCACTGACATCACATGTGTCTACACAGACCGCTTCATCTTCTATTCATTTCTTTTGTTAGGGAGGCCCACGGGTAGGAAAACCATTATTCTAAGAAAGAGAGCCTTCAGAGGTCAATGCCTACAGTCATGTGAGGCGGCTGGATAAAAAGCCAGACAAAAATCACCCCGCGCAAAGAACCCCTGCAGTGAACTATACTGATGTTCACCTGGCACCCCATTGATGGAGCCAATTGCAGAGAAAAGCAACTCAGCTGTAAAAGCTTGCCCTGAATCCTGTCCTTTTTTCCAAAAACATGTGAGCAACTGCCTTCCCATTGCTGCAGCCTCCTCCGGGGTAGTATCAGAGATCCCCCTCAGACCTTATGTCTACACACAGTCAGCTGGAATCGGCTGGTCACGGACCCGTTTCCCAGCTCCCGCAATCCTCCACCCACGTCTCTGGTCTCAATGAGTGACGTGTCTGCTCAGCTTTTCAAATATATCAGAGGAGGGGAAGGAATAAAACAGAAGAAAAACTAGAGGACTTTCCTGGCAGTCCAGTGGTTACAACTCTGGGCTTCCAACGCAGGGCGTGCAGGTTCAACCCCTGGTCAGGGAAGTAAGATCTCACATGTCTGAGTGGCCAAAAATACAAATAAAACAGAGCATTTAAAGGAGATGTATGTTATGTGAAAGCATTTTTTAAGAAGAACAAAAACTAACAACACTGGGGTTACTGCAGAAGTGATTCTCAATTATTAATGGAAAAAACAAAACAAAAAACATTAATTTTTAAAAAAATTCTTGGAGAGGGCGTTAAATGGATTATTCCCATTTGCCCCCAGTAGACATAGTGAGAGAGAGCAAAAGTTGCTCAGTCATGTCCGATTCTTTGCGACCCCATGGACTATTCAGTCCAGGGAATTCTCCAGGCCAGAACACTGGAGTGGGTAGCCTTTCCCTTCTCCAGGGCATCTTCCCAACCCAGGGATCGAACCAAGGTCTCCCTCACTGCACGTTGATTCTCTACCAGCTGAGCCACAAGGGAAGCTCAAGAATACTGGAGTGGATAGCCTATGTCCTCTGCAGCGCGTCTTCCCGATCCAGGAATCGAACTGGGGTCTCCTGCATTGCAGGTAGATTCTTTACCAAGTGAGCTGCCAAAGGCAGGCAGAGAGTAGAAAACAGGATAGAGAGAAAAGCAACGGATTCAGATGTCCTCTGCTTGGAGGCTGTTGGCTTCAGGAGTTGGAGACAGATAACCAGAAGGGAGGGAAGTCACATGTCAGTTTGGGGAGTATATTTCCCCTTCCCTGGTGGGTCCTCTACAGGCAGAGAGGCAATAAATAAATAGACAGAAGTGTACTGGGATGACTTGGAAGAAGGTACGTAGAGTTGCTTGATGAATATATGACTGGTCTGAGCTCTATTGCCATATATGGTCTATCCCTTGTCTGTCTGCGTAATTCAGCGTCTCGAGTTCATTTGCAAAGATGCATCACTTAAAAACGATGACTTGATGAGATGAAATGTGATGTAATGAGATGGATGAAACTGGAGCCGATTATACAGAGTGAAGTAAGCCAGAAAGAAAAACACCAATACAGTATACTGACACATATATACGGAATTTAGAAAGATGGTAATGATGACCCTGTATGCAGGACAGCAAAAGAGACACAGATGTATAGAACGGACTTTTGGACTCTGAGGGAGAGGGAGAGGGTGGGAAGATTTGGGAGAATGGCACTGAAACATGTATACTATCATGTAAGAAACGAAGTGCCAGTCTATGTTCGATACACGATACAGGATGCTTGGGGCTGGTGCATGGGGATGATCCAGAGAGATGATATGGGGTGGGAGGTGGGAGGGGGATTCAGGACTGGGAGCTTGTATACACCCGTGGCGGATTCATGTCAATGTATGGCAAAACCAATACAGTATTGTAAAGTAAAATAAAGTAAAAATAAAATTAAAAAAAAAAAAGATGACTTGTTAAGACTACTAATGCATGAAACAGAAAGAGACTGTTAAAACACAGACTTGTGGTTGCTAAGGAATGGGGGTGCAGGGGAGGGCAACGGTCTGGGACTTTAGGGTTAGCAGAAGCTTCCTAGGTGGGACGGTGTGGTAAAGAATCCGGCTGTCAACACAGGATATGCAAGAGACGCAGGTTCAATCCCTGGGTTGGGAAGATCCCCCGGGAGAAGGCAAAGGCTACCCACTTCAGTATTCTGGCCTAGAGAATTCCGTGGAATGTACAGTCCATGGGGTCGCAAAAATTCGGACACAATTGAGTGACTGAACTGAACTGAACTGAACTGAACACAGTCTTGACAGGCGTATCGAATATGTTTGCAAAGCTCCCAGCTTCAATATTTAGTGAAGATGGCAAAATTCAACGATGAATTAGTTATCATTAATGACCTAAAAACATTCGATGAGCCCATGTAATTAAAGATAAGAGCATCATCGGATAATTGTCTTGTGTGAGGGAGAGGTCATTTTTTTTTTTTTAAATTAAGCATTATTGACGCACTGAACCTACTTCTTTCCCTTCCTTTGATTTCCTGCGCATCTTGAGAGACGTAAAGTCTATTTTTAGAGAAGGAATCTTGCAGACAATGATCGAAGTGTAAATGCATGCAAATTCACTTTAATCACCTGCCTGTTCCTGCTTGTCAGCAGCCACTTCCAAGGTTTCGCTGATTAGCAAAGGATCCCAAATTATTATTTCATCTACAATCACAATGATTACAAGCCATAGCTTCCAGCTCTGAGACTGTACCACCTTTCACCTCTGGTCCACTCCTCTGGAATTAAGCCACATAGTATAGCCCAAATTTGCATCGACCCCACCTCATTTTGGAGAAGGAAAGGGCAACCCGCTCCAGTATTCTTGCCTGGGGAATCCCACGGACAGAGGAGCTTGGCAGGCTAGAGTCCCTGAGGTCACAAAGAGTCACATGCGACTTAAAAACTGGCTATAGTCCATAGGGTCACAAGGACTCGGACACAACTTAAAAAACTAAACACCCATCTCATTTAAATTCATCTCCATCAACCCTCTCCTTGATGAAATCACAAGCCAGACTCTCTCAAGGGATACAAGACAGGAGGGGGCCTGAAACTGGCCAATAAAGTCTGTGATGTGCTGAGAAGCACCTCCCTTGATTTCTACCCCTGACCAGATACACCTGCTTCAAAGCACTGTCGCACATGTTCGCTTTCAGAATTCATGGTTGCTGTCTGAAATCGGAATGCTCAAAACACCGAAGACAGGGTCTCCAGACAATAATCTCAAAGTAATTACAAGAGGAGATGGAAGTGGCAGCGTATTGCTGCGTGAGGTGTAGAAAAGATGAGAGGTGTTATTTCACACTCAGGAGGAACAGACATCCTCAGTATAATAGCCTAAACCATGCGGCGTGCGGTTGAAGAACTCAGACATCGATATTAACTGAATGTGATCTAAGTGACACTGCTATAGCAAGGAGTGGGTTCCTTGCCCTTAAAAACAAACAAACAGAAATCTCCCATATTAAAAGAAATCCTTGATTCAGCTACAAGGCAGAAAGAGGAAGGTCGGGACCCTAACGCATCGGAAACACTTAACGACATTTACCCAGTGAATGAAAAAGAATGCATGCCTGCATGAATAGCTACAATGAAAACAAAAGGGAAAAAAAGGGAAAAGATGAATAAAGGCAGTTGAATGAGTTCCTTTGGAGGTAAGAAGGAAGGGGAATGGACATTGGTTACACTTGTTCACTTCTTTTAGCATAATTTAAAAATCCTTCCAGGGATGTCCCTGGTGGTCCAGTGGGCTTAACACTCCAGGCTCCCAATGCAGGGGACCTGGGTTCGATCCCTGGTCAGGAAACTACATCCCACATGGCGTTAACTAAGTGTTCGCGCGCTGCAAACTAAATTAAGACCCCACATACCATGAGGAAGGTCAAAGATTTGATATGCTTGAAGCAGCCAAATAAATATTTTTAAAAAATTAAAATCCTTCCATAAGCTTTCAAGGTTCTGTGTGGTACATAATCACAATTTTTAGTCCCCTGATCATTTTAGGGGCTTACCAGGTGGCTCAGTGCCAAGCAGGAGACATACGTTCAACCCCAGGGTCGGGAAGATCCCTGGGAGAAGGAAATGGCAACCCAATCCAGTATTCTTGCTTGGAGAATCCCATGGACAGAGGAGCCTGGCGGGCTAGAGTCCACAGGGTCGCAAAAGTCGGACACAACTGAGCTACTAAACGGCAACAGCAAATCGTGTTCTTCCTGACAAAGGGTGTTTCACACCAGCTCCACGGATGGCGCCCAGAGGAGTCTCGGATGAGAAGCTGCCACTCACTAGACTTCCAACAAGTAACTCTGACATCACACCATCCATTTTCTCGTTTGCAAAATTCACACAGCAAGATCCACCTGCAGGGCGGCCATCAGGAAGAAGGACAACTTCAACCAAGCCCCTTAACACACAGTAGGCTTGCCGACTAAAAATGGCTATCATCATTCAACCCATCTGAATAAACTTCCCCTTCAACTGACCCAGGTGATTTTATGAATCTTGACACGTCCACTAAGAACATATTCTATCTTGTTTGCTTGAATAAGCAAGCAAGCGTGTCTACTCCCGACCCCATGGACTATAGCCTGCCAGGCTCCTCTGTCCATGGGGATCCTCCAGGCAAGAATACCGGAGTGGGCTGCCATCTCTTTCTCCAGGGGATCTTCTCAACCCAGGGATCAAACCCTCGTATGTTGCATCTCCTTCATTGGCAAGGCGGATTCTTTACCGCTAGCAGCTCCTGGGAGTGCCTGGTTTATTCAGAGTGCGCTTCTCTTTGAAGTCTTTGTGTTTTTCCCCTTATCCAAATGCAAAGCATACTCCTGAGACTGTGCCTGAACCAGTTTCCTAATATAAGAAACATACATTTTCTTCATTGAATAGACTAGGCTATTTGTTAGCTTGTGATATTGACAACTCACGTTGTTTCTTAACAGGAAAATTCAGGGCATGATGTGTTTCCGTTTTTTCCGTGCAACTGTAGTTTCTGAAAACTTGAACGCTCCTTCGTATTCTCAAGATTTGTTTCCACGGAAGGATGTATTAAGACACAAAAATATCAGTTGAAGAATAAGATATCCCAGGTCACCCAGCAACTTGATTTATAACAGTAGGCTTTCAGACATCTCCTTTAAACATGAAGATTTTAGAAATATACATATTATTTCATGTGAAAATTTCAGAGGTTCAATAGAATCATTGATCAAGAACTGGCCTGTATACTGGAATAGTATGAAATTATTGATTCCAAAAATGATAAAGCATGATTTTTAGCCCACTATTGATGGCACTGCTTGAAACGGGGACAGCAATTCCATTTATCCATCGTCAGATTGTCTCTCGAGCAGGTCTTAAATGTGACGGATGAGTCTACGGCAGCGAGCATCTTGCCATGAAAATGTGTTTATATTACTCTAATTTTCCACAATTCAGACTTTAAGGGGGATTTTTAAAAATCACTTGGAATTTTCAATGCAAAGATACAGAACTAGGCTCAAGAGATTGTACTGATTGAGGTTCTAATGAGGAGTGAAGTGCTGTAAGTGAGAATTCTAGTGATAAGGAATCCAGAAACACATATGACTTGTGAATCTCCTTTAAAAAATCTTTATTTGGGATCTTTGCTGCCACAAGCAGGATCTAGTTCCAGGACCAGGGATCAAACTGGGAGCCCCTTGCATTGGGAGCTCAGAGTCTTAGCCACTGGACCACCAGGGAACTCTCATGACTTGTATATTCTTTGAATGAGCTCTTAGGATTGAGCTCAGATGGTCAAGAATTTACCTGCCATGCAGGAGACCCGAGTTCAATCCCTGGGTGAGGAAGATTCTCTTGGAAAAGGAAATGGCAACCCACTCCAGTATTCTTGCCTGGAGAGTCCCGTGTACAAAGCACGGGTTACACAGAGTCAGGCATGACTGAGCAAACAACACTTTAACTTTCTAGGACTGAGCAGGCGATTCCATCATTAATCCCACCACATTGGAGAATCAAGTTGGAACCATCTTTATCCATACTTGGATGGGTTTCTTCACCCCTCACCCTATGTGGGTGTGCGTGCAGTGAGTTGTGTCCAACTCCTAGTGACCCCATGGACTACAGCCCGCCAGGCTCATCTGTCCATGGGGCTTTCCAGGCAAGCGTACTGGAGGGGCTTGCCATTCCCTTTTCCAGGGGATCTTTCCTATCCAGGGATCAACCCGTGTCTCCTGCCTTGCCTGCATTAGCAGGAAGGTTCTTTTCCCATTGAGCCATCAGGGAAGCCCCACTCTACAGCATAAAACATTTAATTCCTGTTCAGTGGGTTTGACCACCAACTCTGTTCTCCTCACAGCTGAATGTAGAAACAGGGAAGCTTCTAATTCATTAGTTTCTAATACAAACAATTCTCTTACCTCAGTTCAAAAGAGATTTGCTCTCTTCTTTGCTAGATGAGCTAATTCAAGAAATTCATAATTTGAGTGAATTGCTTTTTCTGCCAGCACTGTCAGTTGGCAAAAGCTACATTTAAATGCTGAAAATCCACTGGTGAGTAAAACTTCAACCGTTGAAATTCTGGGTCAAATGGATTCAGAATATGCCTCAGTGATGGAATACTTAAAGAGTGTTTTGCTTACTGAAATATTCCAGTTTCTAAGAAACAGTCATCATTTGAGTGGTGTCCAGAATTTGTCTTTTTTTTGGTGAAATGTTCTGACTAAGGGGCGGTGTTATAAAAATGAAATGTGGGCTTTCTTGGTGGCTCAGTAGTAAAGAATCTTGCCTGCCAAGGCAGGAGACACAAGTTTAATACCTGGTCCTGGAAGATCCCACAAGCCAAGGAGCAACTAAGCTTGTGTGCAAAAGCCATGCTTTTGAGTATGTGATTTAGAGCCTGGGAACTGCAATTACTGAAGCCCAAATGCCTACAGCCTCTTCTCTGCAACAAGAGAACCCGATGCAACAAGAAGTACTGGACTGTCAGCCTCAGCATCAGTCCTTCCAATGAACATTCAGGACTGATCTCCTTTAGGATGGACTGGTCCGATCTCCTTGCAGTCCAAGGGACTCTCAGGAGTCTACTCCAACACCATGGTTCAAAAGCATCAATTCTTTGGTGCTCAGTTTTCTTTATGTCCAGCTCTCACATCCATACATGACCACTGGAAAAACCATAGCCTTGACAAGACGGACCTTTGTTGGTAAAGTAATGTCTCTGCTTTTTAATATGCTATCTAAGTTGGTCATTTTGCCTTTTCATACTGTTCATGGGGTTCTCAAGGCAAGAATACTAAAGTGGTTTGCTATTCCCTTCTCCAGTGGACCACATTCTGTCAGACCTCTCCACCATGACCCCTCCGTCTTGGGTGGCCCCACACGGCATGGCTTGGTTTCATTGAGTTAGACAAGGCTGTGGTCCGTGTGATTAGTTTTCTGTGATTATGGTTTCAGTGTGTCTGCCCTCTGATGCCCTCTCGCAACACCTACCGTCTTACTTGGGTTTCTCTTACCTTGGACAAGTGGTATCTCCTCACCGCCGCCCCTCCTGACCTTGAACGTGGAGTAGCTCCTCTCTGCCCTCCTGCGTCCCTGCAGCCACCACTCCTTGGACGTGGGGTTGCTCCTCTCAGCTGCCGCCCCTGGCCTTGGGCAGTGGGTAACTCGTCATGGCCGCCGCCCCTGGCCTCGGACTTGGGGAAGCTCCTCTCAGCCACTCCTGCGCCGTTGCCAACATCTGCTGGATCGTGGAAAAAGCAAAGGAGTTCCAGAAAAACATCTGTTTCTGCTTTATTGACTATACCAAAGCCTTTGACTGTGTGGATCACAAGAAACTGTGGAAAATTCTGAGATGGGCATACCAGACTACCTGACCTGCCTCTTGAGAAACCTGTATGTAAGTCAGGAAGCAACAGTTAGAACGGGACATGGAACAACAGACTGGTTCCAAATAGGAAAAGGAGTGCGTCAAGCCTGTATATTGTCACCCTGCTTATTTAACTTCTATGCAGAGTACATCATGAGAAACGCTGGACTGAAAGAAACACAAGCTGGAATCAAGATTGCCGGGAGAAATATCAATAATCTCAGATATGCAGATGACACCACTCTTATGGCAGAAAGTGAAGAGGAACTAAAAAGCCTGTTGATGAAAGTGAAAGGGAGAGTGAAAAATTTGGCTTAAAGCTCAACATTCAGAAAATGAAGATCATGGCATCTGGTCCCATCACTTCATGGGAAATAGATGGGGAAACAGCGGAAACAGTGTCAGACTTTATTTTGGGGGCTCGAAAATCACTGTAGATGGTGATTGCAGCCATGAAATTAAAAGACGCTTACTCCTTGGGAGGAAAGTTATGACCAACCTAGATAGCATATTGAAAAGCAGAGACATTACTTTGCCAACAAAGGTCCATCTAGTCAAGGCTGTGGCTTTTCCAGTGGTCATGTATGGATGTGAGAGTTGGACTGTGAAGAAAGCTGAACACCAAAGAATTGATGCTTTTGAACTGTGGTGTTGGAGAAGACTCTTGAGAGTCCCTTGGACTGCAACCAGTCCAGGAGATCCAACCAGTCCATTCTAAAGGAGATCAGTCCTGGGTGTTTTTTGGGGGGAATGGTGCTAAAGCTGAAACTCCAATACTTCGGCAACCTCATGCGAAGAGTTGACTCATTGGAAAAGACTCTGATGATGGAAGGGATTGGGGGCAGGAGGAGAAGGGGACGGCAGTGGATGAGATGGCTGGAAGGCATCACCGACTCAATGGACGTTAGTTTTAGTGAACTCTGGGAGTTGGTGATGGACAGGGAGGCTTGGCGTGCTGCGATTCATGGGGTCGCAAAGAGTTGGACACGACTGAGCGACTGAACTGAACTGAACTAAACTAGGTTGGTCATAGCTTTTCTTCCAAGCAGCAAGTGTCTTTTAATTTCAAGGCTTCACTCACCATCTGCAGTGATTTCAGAGCCCCCCAAAATAAAGTCTCTCACTGTTTCCACAGCACAGCCACAAATAAATAAAATTTAAAAATCATAATAAAAGTAAAATAAGATGCAATTTTCAAGCACTTTTATAAGAGTAATTTGCTTCAGGAATTACACAACCTCATAAACACAACAAGAAAAGGACCTTAGAGAGAAAATGTCTGCCCTTTTGTCTAGCTCAGTTTCTGAACAAAACTAAGGAATTCACCAGTGGGAAATAGCTCCACGTGACAAAATCACGTTATTCGTTCAGTGCTGAGGAAGGGTAAGAACTTGCAAATGAAGTGCTGTTTACCTGTCTCCTCATTCATGGAAAGAGAATCAGACTACACACAACACTTTAGCGTCCTAATAACGACAAGGTCAATCTTCTACCGCTAAATAATAATCACTCATACCCTGTGTGCACAGTTGGAATGAGTTCGATCCCTGGGTTGAACAACAACAATAACAAAAAATAGACTAAGTAAATGAAAGAAACAATAGTAAAATATATAGAATCTCACTGTCAATGGGTGGGTCAGATTACTGATTCTAAAACATAAGTGAAGTGAAGTTGCTCAGTCGTGTCCAACTCTTTGCAACCCCATGGACGGTAGCCTACCAGGCTCCCCTGTTCATGGGATTTTCCAGGCAATAGTACTGGAGTGGATTGCCATTTCCTTCTCCAGCAGATCTTCCCGAACCAGGGATCGAACCCGGGTCTCCCGCATTGTAGACAGACGCTTCACCGCCTGAGCCACCACAAGTCAGTATAAAAGAGGATGAAGGTCAAACTTCTAAAGACACTGAAGCAGCTTTGAGAAAGAAGGTCATTTCTCAGTGTGCTCAATTTTTGTTTGGGAACCAACAAATACAAATACTTCTGATGAAATATTTTAAAATCACTGTTGATCTGGGATATAAAATAAGTTTCAATCTGGTCACGGAACTAGATCCCACATGCCATACCTATGAGCTCGAAGGCTGGAACTATGCCTTGACAAAGACCCAGCTGGGTCATATAAATAAACCCTGGGTCAGGAAGATCCCCGGGAGCAGGGAATGACAACCCACTCCAGTATTCTTGCCTGGAGAATCCCCATGGACGGAGGAGCCTGGCGAGCTACAGTTCATGGGGTCACAGAGTCAGACATGACTGAGTGACTAACACTTTCTCGTAACCCAGTGGTTAAGACTTGTGCTCCCAATGCAGGAGGGCCAGATTCGACTCCTGTTTGGAGAACTACATCCCACACGCCAGAGCTAAAGAGCCTGCATGCTGCAGCTAAGAACTTGCAGAGCCAAATTAAAAAAAAAAAAAAATCTTTAAAAATATTAAGAAATAAAATAATAATCTTCAATCATCTAGCTTAAGGATATATGTTTTGTAAGGGGAATTTTAAGAAGCTATATGCCATCTATTTGACCCATCTAGAAGTTGCTTTATAACTTGCAGATGGAATTTCTGGTTCAACATAGTGACTGAACGTGTTGGTCAATCAGTCCAATCTGAATACTGGAGTGGGTAGCCTTTCCCTTCTCCAGGGGATCTACCCAACCCAGGGATCGAACCCAGGTCTCCCACATTGCAGGCAGATTCTTTACCAGCTGAGCTATCAGGGAAGCAAATATATATATATATATATGTATTAAAAAATAAAATAATAATCTCCAATCATCTAGTTTAAGGATACATATTTTGTAAGGGGAATTTTAGGAAGCTATATGCCATCTTTCTGACCCATCTGGAAGTTGCCTTATAACCTGCAGATGGAATTTCTGGTTCAACATAGTGACTGAGAGTGCTGGTCCATCAGTCCACCACTGTGGCCCTGTGGACTGTAGCCGACCAGGCTCCTCTGTCCATGGAATTCTCCAGGCAAGAAGAGTGGAGTGGGTTGCCTTTTCCTTCTCCAGGGGATCTCCTTGACCCAGGCATCAAACCCAGGTCTCCCGCATTGCAGGCAGACTCTTCACCATCTGAGCCACCAGGGAAGCTGCAAAAAAAAAACTGGGGGCCAGGTCTTGGCATGCTGGATTCTGCTTTCCCCAACCAGGGCTGGAACCCACAGCTCCTGCAGTGCGAGCACCCCTGGGCTACCAGGGAAGTCCTGGCGACTGCAGCCACATCTTTGACTATTTACATCCTCATACGTTACTGAAGTAACAGTCACGTTTCAAAACATAAAACAAATGCCCGCACCATGGTAGTGTCAAAAGATGAAAGGGTACAATCAGCTTCCCAGAACACTTAACATTGTTCAATGGAAATGAGACTCTCCAGGTGGAAAACTGACAAATGAACCTTCGAATGTGACATGTGTGGGACCCAGAGACAGTCGGCAGCTGAAATCAAGGCTGGAGCGGGGGGCGGCGGGACATGGAGGTTTACCAGATAGCCGCTCAGCCCAATATGGTTATAAACCAGCTGCAGTATCTGTTCTGGGCAAAGACCCCTGACCTGCCTCCTAAATAGTGAGAGATTTGCATGGAGAAGCTGTTAATGCAGCTGAGGGATACAAGAAGAGAACAAGAACAAAAAACAAGGCGATACGGGGTCCCTCTATGGACACAGAAAAACCAAATTGAGGGATGGTTTACCACGGAGTAATGCACACAAGTTCCTCACTTGCCTTTTGCCTCTGCTGTGATCCTAAGGGTGCCGCTGTGACCTCCATGGGCCCCCAGAGGAAAATCTGTGTCTGTGGACAGGACCGGTCACACCCACATTTTGACAGAAGTCCCTTAGAAACGGAGTCACACTCTGCAAAAGAGCACTCACTCCAGCCACCTGCAATGAACCGAATTATTACCCAGGAATAGAAACAGGGAAGTGGAGCTTGGGAGGAAAACCCACAAGCGGACTGCAATATGCCCAAGGCATTCTCAAGATGCCCAGGAACAACTGAGAATGTACAAAACGGGGAGGGCTTCCCTGGCGGTCCAGCAGGTAAACAAGACCCAGCACAGCCAAAAGTAAATAAATACACTTAAAAAAAAAATACAAAATCGGTATAACAGAAGAAATGAAGAAAATCCTCTAAAAAGCTAAAAGGGCTTCCCCGGTAGCTCAGTTGGTAAAGAATCCACCTGCAATGGGGGAAACCTCGGTTCAACCCCTGGGTTGGGAAGATGCCCTGGAGAAGGGAAAGGCTACCTACTCCAGCGTTCTGGCCTGGAGAATTCCGTGGACTGTATATAGTCCATGGGGTCACAGAGTCGGACACAACTGAGTCGGACATGGACTTTCACTTTCAAAAAGCCCCATTAGGATCTTCAGGGAGACTCACAAGAAAGAGACATAATGTTATTCGAAAAACTGGAAGAGTGAATGATAGTTACTAGATCCTTCACAGAAAGCCTCATAACAGAAGGAAGACAGATGTACAATGCTTAGGATAAAACTGAGTAAATTTCCCCAGAACATGAGAAAGAACATAAATATATGTATAACTGAATCACTTCTGCTGTACGGTAGAATTTACCATGACACTGTAAATAAACTTTACTTCGATAAAACAAAGTTGTAAAAAATATATTTCAGAACACTGTAGATAAACTTTCCTTCAATCAAACAAATTTATAAAAATATATTTCAGAAAATAACACAAACATGACAAAGAAATAGAAAGTCAATTGCAGAGGCAGAGGAGAGACGAAGGAGTAACACAGCAAGCTCGCAGGCTCTCCGGATGAGGGAATCAAGAAACCCAGAGAAGGAGAGAGAGAAGCCGTAAGCCAAATCTTAGAATAATTTAATCACCTGGAGAAGCAATGATTGTGACTTTTGCACTGAAAGAGAAGAAGGTGGGTAAATGAATCAACAGTGACAACCACAGCACATTCTGATGAACCAACACCCACAACCACAAGCATGGAGATTAAAAGGCGGAAAGCTCAGAAACAGAGAGAAGGAGACGAGAGTATTTCTTAAAAACGTGTCTCATCACTTCCCAGGGGACTCAAAAACATAAAGCTCTGACTGCAAACTTCTAAAGGAAAATGTCTGCACCACAGTCTTACAGCCAAACTCTTAAACGGTTATCAGAACTTTCCCCCAAAAAACTCAAGTGTTCGTAATGTTTAGTACACATCCTTGGGAGACGTCTTAGCAAAAAAGAAAGCTTAAGTACAGGGAGAGACAAGACATTCCAAGGACAGTAGCATGGATATTCGGTGAAGGTTTTAGCAGCGTAAATGGACGACTGGTACCTGGATACACCATGGACGGATCTTACCAACAGCAAGATGAGTGCAAGCGGCCAGGAACATACACACAGGGACACACACGGAGTTTCTGCTCTACAGTAACAAGAGGCAGGAGGAATTCACTGACACCAGTCAGCAGAGCTGGGGGGAGGCGCCACGGGCTGTCGTGACCCGTTCAGAAGGGACATGAACAAAGCTTTGGGGAACACAGTCACTTTCTACCTTCTTATCGTGGTGGTGCTGACCCAAGTCTGTTCATTTGGCAGAAACTCATCAAGCTGGACACTTAAGTGTGTGTTGTTCTGTGCGTTCAGCTACTAGGACAACTCTGCTCAAATACAAGTCAAGAAAATGACTGCCGGGGGTCGAGGTGGGACAGGAAGGCACTTGGAGTTTGGGATTGGTGGACTGAAACGATTATATATAGCATGGATAAACATGGAACTATACTGAAAACCCTGGGAGGAACAATAATGGACTTCTCTGCTGACTCAGTGTTAAAGAGCTCACCTGCCAATGCAGGAGACTCGAGTTCGATCCCTGGGTCGGGAAGATCCCATGGAGAAGGGCATGGCAACCCACTCCAGTGTTCTTGCCTGGAGAATCCCATGGACCACAGTCCACGGCATCACAAAGACTCCGATATGACTGAGCGCACAGCAGTCATGCAAACCATCGTGGGGGAAAAATATGAACAAGAATGCATATATATATGTGTATACCTGAATCTCCTGGCTGTACAGCAGAAATTAACACAACACTGAATATCAACTCCAATTTAAGAAAATAAAATGACTGCCTCCTAGGTTTCATAAAATCTCATGCAGTTGTCAGCGTTCGTGGCACATACTTCACAGTGAGAAAATGAACCAAGCTGGCAGGAAGGAGATGGCAAATTCATGTCGGGCGATTCTCATCACCAGTCTATAGGTTTAAAGCTGACTTTTGTGATAATGAAGGTGAGTTGAAAACATGCCAACAGTTTAGCTAAGAGTGTAAGATGGCAAAGTCGTGTGGATCTCACCCCTGGTCTATTAGGGCCATGGGACACTTCCCTGCAACCTGAAATAAGCACATTCAGGGAAAAAAGGGCGGGGAATAAGCTTTTTGGATTGACAGGACCAAATCCTTTTTTTTTTTTTCTTTGGACCACTCACCAGCATGGGAGGAGACGGTCAAACAAGACTGTTGAACAAGAAAGGGGGGTTGGAGGTGAGCCCACTGGACCACAGGACAGCTAACTTTCCTGACCTCTGTATCTTCACCTGAGATGGTATCTAAGCTGGTGAATTAGTCTCTATCAGGGAGTTTACTCGTGTTCACTGGGTATCTCCCACATAGACGTGAGGTAGACATATTAATAAACTCTGTTTCTCCTGTGGATCTGTCTTTTATTACAATGGAGCTCAGCCAGGAGCTCAGAAGGGTAGAAGGAAAATTATATTTCCTTTTCTGATTAAGCAGGCTTGCGCTAAGGGTCTGTCCCTCGCCAAGCTCAAAGTCTCCTCTAATGTAAATAAAATACATCACACTGCGAATGCACCTTGATAGCTAGACCTGAGGTCCTTGTGAGCAGATGCTTTTTAATCCCATTTTGAAACAATGAAGCTGCATTTCTGTTTTATACACAACATAAAAAGTATACACATATGTATATATATACACACACAGCATACAAGATATTTACTCATCCCAGGGAGATACAGAAATTCAGAACTAAGAAAACTGTGGAGGATGAAGAGAGATGAGTGGATATGGAGATTCAAAATAGATTCTCAAAGCGGGCGTGAGCTCCCAAGAAAAGAAATGAGAACACAAAAGCAACGCGGTTGTACAGCCAGCCTCGGGCCAGGACGCAGAAGAAAGCTACCCACACAAAATTCATCCCTTCTCCAGCCGTCTTACGGGCTTCCCCAGCACCTCAGCTGGTAAAGAATCTGCCTGCGATGCAGGAGACCCTGGTTCAGTTCCCGGGTTGGGAAGATCCCCTGCAGAAGGGATAGGCTACCTGTGCCAATATTCTTGGGCTTTCCTGGTGGCTCAGCTGGTAAAGAATCCGCCTGCAATGCAGGAGACCTGGGTTCAATCCCTGGGTTGGGAAGATGCCTTGGAGAAGGAAGCTACCCACTCCAGTATTCTCGCCTGGAGAATTCCATGCTTGGTCTAGTCCATGGGGTCGCAGAGAGTCAGAAATGACGGAGCAACTTTCCCTTTCACTTTCTCCAGCGGTCCAGTGGTTAAGAATCTGCCTTGCCACGCAGGGGGACTTGGGTTTGATCCCTGGCTGGGGAACTAAGATCCCACACACCTTAGAGCAACCAGGCCAGGCTGCTGTAATCACTGAGACTTCCAGGCACAACTAGGGAGTCCAGGCACTGCAAGTAAAGCTCTCGCACGATGCAAAGATCCCGAGTGCTGTAAGACTCAACAGAGTAAAATAAATAAATATTTTTAAAAAATAGCCACGTTTTAAATTCAAAGCTATACCTTTGTGAACAAGTTCATACCCTCATAAACATACAGAGAATTCAGCTCTGAGGAAGCAGGAGTTTACGTCACTCTGTGCAAGGCTGTACTGCTTCCCCCT
Organism: Oryx dammah; assembly: GCF_014754425.2. NCBI lineage: Eukaryota > Metazoa > Chordata > Mammalia > Artiodactyla > Bovidae > Oryx > Oryx dammah. Next base: position 126,918,788 of record NW_024070207.1, read on the forward strand.
CCACCCGAACGTCGCTCAGTCGTGTCTGACTCTTTGCGACCCCATGGACTGTAGCCCACCAGGCTTCTCTGTCCATGGAATTCTCCAGGAATTATACTGGAGTGGGTTGCCACTGCCTTCTCCAGAGGATCTTCCCGACCCAGGGATCAAACCCACGTCTCCTGCATTGCAGGCAGATGCTTGATCATCTGAGCCATCAGGGAAAGCCTCATTCACCTAGTAGGTGCTCAGTAAACATATGTTGATAGAATGCAGCAAATCGTATTCTCACCAGTTTCTGCATTTTTACCAGGCAGTTCCTAAAGTTCTACAAGCCCCGAGAGCTTGAGATTAAGAACTTTATAACATGACATACAAAAACAGCCCCTCTGTCATACAACTTCTTTTGAGCTAAAAGAATTAAGCATTCTTTTTTCAACTGCTGGCAATGGAGAATCAGCACATTTACCATTAAGAAAAAAAAAAAAAAAAAACACCACTTTACCAACCTCTAACTGCTTCAACACAGAGTGTATGAGTTTCCTCTTTTGTAAAGGAAATGTGTATTTGTAAAGGAATGTCCCATTTGCAGAGAAGTCCCTCATGAGACAATTCTTATCACCCACCCATGGGGAGAACACTTACTAATATTTTTAAAGATGTTTTTAAACTAATATTTTTAAAGATGTTTTTAAACGTAGACCATTTTTAAAGTCTTTATTGACTTTGTTACAATATTGCCTCTGTTTTATTACCCTTTGTTGGTTGTGTGGCATGTAGGACCTGAGTTCCCCAACCAGGGACTGAACCTACACCCCCTCCTTTGGAAGGCAAAGTCTTAACCACTGGACCTCCAGAGAAGTCCCAAGAGAACCCTTATTTGTCATTCATTTTCTCCTTTGCACCCATGAAGTCATTTCATGAAACCTTGCAAGATGCATTTCTTACATCAAGATTACTCTCTTTAGGAACACGCATATATTGAATTTCAACATTAATAAGATGAGTAGAACTCTTTTGGGTTAGTGTGTATTATTAGGATGCATGGGAAACCCAGGTCAAGTGTTTACCTCTTCTGCAGGCAGTGGGGTGCGGTAATTACTGCCATGAAGGACCAATATTTTTAAAGGAACTAATAGCAAATATTATGGCCCAGAAGACAACACACAACATACCTGCCGCCAGTCCAAGCACACATCTCCCCAAGACACGGAGAGCCAGGACCCCAGGCCCCTCCCATCTCGCTCTGTCTGAACACCCCAGGCTGCCTGCGGAGACCCTGGGCTCTTCGCCTGGGAGCTGGACCCGAAAAACACATCCTCAGAACATGACTGCAAAGATGCAGTTTGGAGGGAGAAGGGGGTTGGCCACTTTGAGGTTCTTCTCTAGGCACAAGTGCATTCTACGTGGAAAATGTAAAAAGATACTGCATGTAGGCATATAAGGACTAAAAGTTAGTTTATCTACAGGGAGTGTTCCAGGAATTCTTCTCTTTGCCGTCAACTCACTGGAAAAGACCCTGATGCGGGGAAAGACTGAGGGCAGGAAAAGGGGGCGACAGAGGATGAGCTGTTTGGATGGCATCATTGACTCGATGGACATGAGTTGGAGCAAGCTCCAGGAGCTGGTGATGGACAGGGAGGCCTGGCGTGCTGCGGTTCATGGGGTCACAAAGAGTGGGACACGACTGAGCGATCGAACAACAACAGATTTAAAGGGAGAGCCTCCAAATGAAGAAAAACTTCCTCAATGGCCCATTTCTTGGAAAGCTACTTAAAGCATTTACATAAATGGCATGCAAATGGTTTTAAAGATGATCTGCTCAGAGCCTGAATTTTCCGTGATAGCTGACAAAAATGCAACAGACATTGCTGTTCATCATACTATATAAACCTAAATCAGATATAATCCAGGCACGTGTACATACAAAGCGTACACAGAATGTGTGACAGACATCACTGCATACCCAAAACCACCATAATGTTATATGTGCTCTGTTATATAATAATATGGAGGAGGAAATGGCAACCCACTCCAGTATTCTTGCCTGGAGATTCCCATGGACAGAGGAGCCTGGCGGGCTACAGCCCACGGTAATATATATTATATAATAATATATTACACCTAGCATTTCAATAATTTACAACATTATAAATATACATTATATAAAACATTATACTAATATATCCTCTAACATGTCAACTTACTATAACATATCAGTATATGATCTCTATTTCAATTTATTATATTTTAGTATCTAGGTATATTATATATTATATATATTTAATATCTATGTATATCTCAATACCTTCCCCAAAAGTTCTTAAGACTGACAGTTTCCACATGTGGCCAAATTATCCTGCATTTTTCTCTGTACATAGAACCAATATCTCTTCCTCCGCTAGTGAGCTAATGGAAGTCCCAGAGATGAAGATAAAAATCTAATAAAAATGTCTTCTTTTAATTCTATTCTTAGTAGTTCCGCAGTAGAGAAAAACTTCCAATCCTCTCTGAGGCTTAAGAAAGGTTTGGCCTCCACTGACCTCATTTCCCCACCACATTTTCCTTCTGGGTTTTGAACAAGCAGAGTTGCTACTTTACACAAAACAAAGAACAAAAGACCCAATTTATTCACCCTCTTTGTTCTAAGGACATGCAATGCATCTCCAGACAAGTTTACAAAATTCATGTATCCTTGAGGCAGAGCTTCCATGACAAAAATGAAGGTGATGTTTCTTTTTTAGAGAGGAGAAAATAAAAGCCACCAAAATCATAGAATTAGGACAATTATACATATATGTGTTACAATTCATGTACACATTTTCAAGGTGGCTTTAGCAAGGAGGGAGAACAGTCTTTCTCCTTCTGTCTTGCTATGTTTACAGCCGAGGTCTGAAACTCTTCACTGGTGGGCTTTATGGATGGTCCTTTGCACACTGAGAGATACCTACAGATTGAAAAGTCATGGAAAGCCCAGAGCTAAGGTGTGGGTGTCAGACAGTTTTCTCACAGTCTAAACTCACTCAGGTAAAATCTGCGTATGATCCTTAAGTATGAAGAGATGAGGAAACAGCTAACTTTCCATCACCACAACCACCACCCCTCAATCAGACCCGGCTGAGTGGTGGCTCAGATGGAAAAGAATCCACCTGCAATTCAGGAGACCTGGGTTCCATTCCTGGGGTTGGGAAGATCCCCTGGAGAAGGCAACGGCAAGCCACTCCAGGATTCTGGCCTGGAGAATCCCATGGACAGGGGAGCCTGGTGAGCTACAGTCCGTGGAGTCGCAAAGGGTCTGAACACGACTGAAGCGACTTAACACCAACATGAGATGACAACTCAGGTTCCAGGCTTTGTCTCCAGACAGCTGTTCTTTCCTTCCTGAGACTCACCGCCGGGAGTGGCTGCAACGGCTGAGGACCAAGACATCCTTTGTTTACTGATACAGCAGGCAACTTTCCACTTCTCCTGTATTATGTTACCACAGCAACGGAAACGAACGCAAAACCTACCTACGTCAGTCAGAAGGAGAACGGTCATGTCAACACTGGTGCTTCTCTGACGCACACCTTGATAGTGAGACAAACATTCAACTGGCCTGATATCACACTCTATCTTTCCATCTTCCCTGAGCAAGCCTAGCCCCCTGCATTTGCCCCTTCATCCCCAAACACCTCCCTTTACCAACATTCTCCCTACCCTAAGTCCAGCCCCTTTGCTTAAAAGTTTGCAGAGAAAAAGAAAAACAGGGAAATGTCTCACTTCAGTCCCCATCTTCATTTCCTTCATCAGGGTTAAGATGAAAACCTCACACTCCGTCACCTTCTCTCCTTCACCGCTGTCCTTGGTGGTACTGCAACTGATGGGTTGTGCTACGCACTTTTATGCTGGTCTTCCAAGTGAATCACAACCCCGTAATTCCCTGGTCTGAACAGCTCTCTCTTCATCTCTTCTGTCCTTTATTCATTCTATCTCCTCCACAACGTTTGTGAACACAGCAGAGACATCTGAGATAAATCTACAGGATCAATGGAAGGTGAAGGTGAAGGTGGAGTCGCTCAGTCGTGTCCGACTCTTTGCGACCCCGTGGACTGTAGCCTACCAGGCTCCTCCGTCCATGGGATTCTCCAGGCAAGAATACTGGAGTGGGTTGCCATTTCCTTCTCCAGGGGATCTTCCCGACCCAGGGATCCAGGTCTCGCGCATTGGAGGCAGATGCTTTAACCTCTGGGCCACCAGGGGATGGCGTGTGTCTCATTTCCACAGCAGACTTGTCCCCTGACTTAGAATATAATTCAAGCTCCTTACCAAGATGCCCAGAGACCCTCATAAAGTGGTACCCACTCCATCAGTGGGGATAACCCACGTGATCATCCTGGCCATCTTCCCTTCAGCCATTGCATCCTAGAGAGAGGACCCCTCTTCCAGCAAAGCAGACAACTACAGCGGCACCAATAACTGTTTCTCGAATTGGTCTGCTTACCTTCTAGGGGATATGCTGGAAATTCTCACTGCTCCCAGGAACGCCCCTGCTCTTAAGAGATTCTTCTCCTATCATAACTTGGCCAAAGAGGAAATGGACACTCTATGTGCCACCAATTCTAGAAGCCCTTGCCACCCAGCAGAGCACGCTTGGGTACCAGGAGAGTTTTACTACAGGCTACTTATTGGGTTATCTCACTTTACTCACAGAATCTTAAAGATATACACTACTTACATGCTACGATATATAAAACAGATGAGCAACAAGGTCCTACGCTGGAGAAAGTGAAAGTTGCACAGTCGTGTCTGACTCTTTGCGACCCCATGGGATTCTCCAGGCCAGGATACTGGAGTGGGTAGCCTTTCCCTTCTCCGGGGGACCTTCCGGACCCAGAGATCAAAGCCAGGTCTCCTGCATTACAGGCGGATTCTTTACCATCTAAGCTACCAGGGAAGCCCCACTGTATAGCAAAGGGGACTATATTCAATCGACTGTAATAAACCATAAAGAAAAACAATATGAAAAATAATATATATATATATATTCTTTACCATATGGGGCTTCCCTGGTAACTCAGAGGTAAAGAAGCTGCCTGCAGTGTGGCAGCTGCAGGAGACATGGGGTCAATTCTTGCATCAGAAGATCCCCTGGAGAAGGAAATGGCAACCCACTCCAGTATTCTTGCCTGGAGAATCCCATGGACAGAGGAGCCTGGTGGGATATAGTCCACAAGGTTGCAAAGACTCGGACATGACTGAGGTACTTAGCATACTTTGTATCATATATATAATAGGAATATATACATACATATCTGTGCTCAGTCAGTCAGCCGCTTACTGATACCCACTTGAAATAAAAACATTCTGAAGTCAGAAACTGATGCTGTCCAAATTTTTCCTTCAACTCTCTGCCCAGTGACTCAGCAGTCATAAACCATGTTTTGGAGGTTGTCTTTGACCCCTGTTGTTTCTCATTCTGCCTCCTTAGCCACACTTCTGAACTGTGGTGCTCGAGAAGACTCTTGAGAGTCCCTTGGACTGCAAGGGGATCAAACCAGTCCATCCTAAAGGAAATCAGTCCTGAATATTCACTGGAAGGACTGATGCTGAAGATGAAACTCCAATCCTTTGGCCACCTGATGTAAAGAACTGACTCACTAGAAAAGACCCTGATGCTGGGAAAGATTGAAGATGGGAGGAGAAGGGGACAACAGAGGATGAGATGGTTGGATGGCGTCACCAACTCAAAGGATGTAAACTTGGGCTAACTCTGGGACATGGTGATGGACAGCGAAGCCAGTCCTGCAGTCCATGGGGCTACAAAGAGTCGGACATTACTTAGTGATTGAATGACAACAAAGCCATCTTATTCACCCCTTACCCTTACACTGTAGATTAGAGAATTATTTAAATTCTAATCCACTGCTTTTTTTTTTTTTGCTTTTGCTAGTTTAGCTTGTGGACGTTTAGTGATGAGGCTGCGGTGAGCTGAGTGTTACATTTGCTTTGTCCCGACTTCCCAATGACTAAATGAAATGCGGCTAGAAGATTTTCCTCTGCCGGGGTGCGTTTCAATCTGCCATGCTCCCGGGATCCAGATTTAATGTGAAGATGCTTCTGTCAGAACAGGGCAATCAAACTGTCTCCCAGGTTGGGACTGAAAAGGTTCTTACACTGCTACCTCGGTTCAAGAATTGCAAAGGAATAAATAAACAATAAATGGTTTTGCAGTGCCAAGAGGACCCACAGCCAGCAGACACGGGAAATAATTCTTATCACACCAAACTTGAAGCAAAAGAACTCCCGTCCTGCAAAGCACGTGGCTCTAGAGACATAGCAAGTTCCAAATACATTTCTCCTAAAATTTATCTCCGGCTACTTTGTAATATCTTAAGACAGCAGATTCACAGGTTGGAAGTGTCCTTGGGGAGGGGGGTAAATATGATGTCGTAAATTACAACAATTCCTAGATTTTTGTAAATTGAGTCTTACCTTGCTTTTATCTTGTGCTTGTGTTATGTAGGGTGCCATCACTTCTACAGCAGAGCAATAAATTGTACCACTGAAAACCAGACTTTTCAGCAGCACAGTGATTAATTCAGAACTTCAGAGGCTGAAGTGACTCCAGTCTAAGACCACAACTCCCAGCTCTAACTGCAAACAAGATAGATGATCACCTAAGTCTTAAAACTTCCTCACACAACACAGTGGGCCCTTCAAGGGTGAACATTTGGGCCAAAATGGGACCAATTAGAATCCACCTTCTGGTGCCAGGAGTTTGGACCCTAAAATGATCGCCATCAAATATGAAACGGTTTCTGGAAACATAAGACAGGTACCTGGCAGCTAAGTGGAAAGAGACAAACCACCACCACAAAAAAAAAAAAAAAAAAAGAATGTGAAAAATGGCCATTTGTTAAAAAATAAGGCTTTCAGGAAAAGACAAAACTGTGACTCTCATGCAGATATAAAATGAATATGTATTAAAGACTTCCTTTTACTCCTAGGATAGGAGAGAAGCAGGCAGATGTCACCATCTGTGGAAAGGAAAAACCAACAATGCAGGTGGAATAAAAGGACTGAACTCAAGATGAAGCAAAGCCTCCCCCGCTCCCCCCACTGGAAGAAGGAAACTCTGTCTAACTACAGTCAGCTAGCCACAAGTCAAAAAGAGATACAAAATATCTGTAAGACAATCAGCAGTGCTGGAAATGCGACAGCCTCCAGAGTCTGTTAGAGGAAACGCAGAGATTTTTATGGAAGTACATCTGGTATTCTCCTGCCTTCAACACACAACTCCCCTATCTCTGTAGGGGTGCAAAGTACCCCCTCCTAAAAAAAATGTGTCTCTTTGAAAATGAGGATTAATTGTAGGGCTTTCCTGATGGTGCAGGCGGTAAAGAATCTGCCTGCCAATACAGGAGAGCCAAGTCCTATCCCTGGGTCCTAAAGATCCCGTGGAGGAGGGCACAGCAACCCACTCCAGTGTTCCTGGCTGGAGACTCCCATGGACAAAGGAGCCTGGAGGACTACAGTCCATGGGGTTGCAAGAGTCGGACATGACTTACTGACTATTTCAACATATTTCAACCAGATGACTCAGCAATGCAGGAGACACAGGAGACACAAGTCCGATCCCTGGGTTGGGAAGATCCCTTGGAGGAGGAAATGGTGACCCACTCCAGTACTCTTGCCTGGAGAACCCCATGGACGGAGGAGCCTGGCGGGCTACAGTCCATGGGGTTGCAAAGAGTCGGACGATTAATTAATGCTTAGTAGTTTCAAGAAACAGAAGACTTGGGAAGTTTTTCTTTTCACCTCCTCTTGGCTTCCTGAAGAATTTACACATAGGGCTTCTTTCTGGAACACCCAGCATCACCAGAGATGTCTGCAAAGACCACGGACCAGGGGTGGTGCAGGGAACTCAGCAGGATGTAAAGATCAGAGTCCACTGTGGGGCCCACAGTCTCCGCTGGCCCCGCACACACTCATTTACAATCCATCTGCTTTTCCATCTCCATGTCAACTGCTTTCTTCCCTTTTGAAATACCACCCACTCCCCCAAGCATCCTCTTTTGTCTTTAGCTGAAGATGGTATTCAAAGAGAAGGCTTCAGTTATTTTGGAAACCAACTCAGTTTCCCCAGGTGCCCCCCCAAGGTATACCTGGGATTAAAATTTTATGTGCTTTTCTTTCAGTTCATCTGTCTTCAGTCAATTGAATTCTTACACCAACCTAGACACCATAATAAAAAGCAAAGACATGACTTTGCCAACAAAGGTCTGTCTAGTCAAGGCTATGGTTTTTGCAATAGTCATGTGTGGATGTGAGAGTTGGACTATAAAGAAAGCTGAGCGCCAAAGAATGGATGCTTTTGAACTGTGGTGTTGGAGAAGACTCTTGAGAATCCCTTGGAGCACAAGGAGATCCAAGCAGTCCATCCTAAAGGAAATCAGTTCTGAATATTCATTGGAAGGACTGATGCAGAAGCGAAACTCCAATCCTTTGGCCACCGGATGCAAAGAGCCGACTCACTGGAAAAGACCCTGATGCCGAGAAATATTGAAGGTAGGAGAAGGGGTCGACAGAGGATGAGATGGTTTGATGGCATCACTGACTCGATGGACATGAGTTTGAGTAAACTCTGGGAGGTGGTGATAGATAGGGAGGCCTGGTGTGCTGTAGTCCATGGGGTCGAAAAGAGTCGGACACGACCGAGCAACTGAACTGAACCAGCCAGAAGAACCCAGGAGAGCAGACGCAAGCAACTGTCTTCCTCCCCGACACCCCTAATGCTACACGTTTTAATCTGATCGCTTATTCAGGGTCTACACTGAATTTATATACCATATGCTATTTATACCATAAAGTCTGATTTAATTCCCTCAGCTAGGAGGTCATCATTTTGACTTCCTGCACAATGCCACAGACAGACATCCACCATTGTCTGCAGTACCTGTCACACTGCAGTTTGAATTATGGGGTCTTATGTGTCTGTATTTGCCTTCCCTTGGTGTACACCAGAGTCTCTAGCAATGAGGCGGCAGGGGGCGGGGAGGGGGTTGCATAAAAGACAGAATCTAATGCAGCTCTGTGGAGTGAATGAATGGACATTTCTCCTGCTTGTTTGAAGTCCTGCGTCTCTCAGGGGTATTGGAGTTCTGAGGCATATTGTTACAGTGGTTACATCTGTAGCCATCAACGCCTGTTGGCATATCTGCTCTGTTGCTTTTTGTTCTGCAGTCGCTCAGTCGTGTCTGACTCTTTGCGACCCCATGGGCTGTAGCTCACCAGGCTCCTCTGTCCATGGGATTTCACAGGCAAGAATATTGGAGTCGGTTGACATTTCTTACTCCAAGGGATCTTCCTTCTGTGGGCAAGACCTATTTCCAGCCACCAAGAGCACTCATATATGAACACACAGCACACACACACACACACACACAACAAACACCCGCTGTCTTGAGAAGGTCTCCCCTTATATCCCAGTATATTACGATGGGTCCATTAAACACGCTGGCACTGGAAGGTTTCACTCACTGGGCATCCCTCTTTTTTTAAGATTTTTTTTTTTATGCACACCGTTTATAAGCTCAGTTCAATTCAGTCGCTCAGTCATGTCCGACTCTTTGTGACCCCGTGGACTGCAGCTCGCCAGGCCTCCCTGTCCATCACCAACTCCCGGAGGTTGCTCCAAATCACGTCCATCGAGTCGGTCATGCCATCCAACCATCTCATCCTCTGTCATCCCAGTCTCCTCCTGCCTTCAATCTCTCCCAGCATCAGGGTCTTTTCCAATGAGTCAGCTCTTTGAATCAGGTGGCCAAAGAATTGGAGTTTCCGCTTCAGCATCAGTCCTATTTATGGTATAAATAGCATATGGTATATAAATGAACACCCAGGACTGATCTCCTTTAGAATGGACTGGCTGGATCTCCTTGCAGTCCAAGGGACTCTCAAGAGTCTTTTCCAACACCACAGTTCAAAACCATCCATTCTTCAGCACTCAGGTTTCTTTGTAGTCCAACTCTCACATCCATACATGACTAATGGTAAAATCATAGCTTTGACTAGATGGACATTTGTTGGCAAAGTTGATGTCTCTGCTTTTGAATATGCTATCTAGGTTGATCATAGCTTTTCTTCCAAGGAGCAAGTGTCTTTTAATCTCATGGCTACAGTCACCGTCTGCAGTGATTATGGAGCCGAAGAAAATAAAGTCAGCCACAGTTTCCACTGTTTCCCCATCTATTTGCCATGAAGTAATGGGACCAAATGCCATGATCTTCGTTTTCTGAATGTTGAGCTTTAAGCCAACTTTTTCACCCTCTTCTTTATAAACTCTTTACTGCATTGATTGCAATACTGATTCTGTTTTGTTCTGTGTGCTTCATTGCTGTCGTGCCCGACTCTTTGCGACCCCGTGGATTGTATCCCTTCAGGCTTCTCTGTCCATGGTATTCTCCAGACAAGAATACTGAAGTGGGTTGCCATCTCCTTCTCCAGGGGACCCAGGGATCCAACCTGCATCTCTTGCGTCTCTTGCATTGACAGGCAAATTCTTCACCACTAGTGCCACCTGGGAAGCTTTTTTTTTTTTTTTTTTGCTAAGAGGCAGGTGGGATCTTTCCTCCCCAATCAGAGACTGAACCGGCACCCCCTGCATTGGAAGGTGGACAAGAGAAACCACTGCAGTGAGAAGCCCGAGACCCACCCAGTAGAGAAGAACCCCTGCTCGCCGCAACTAGAGAAAAGTCTGCACTGCAACGAAGACCCAGCACAGCCAAGAATAAATAAATGATAAAAATAAATAATTTTTTAATGGAAAGAAAAAAAAATACTGAGCAGGATAGTTGGCAGATCTATCAGTTACCTGCAAGTTACAAAGAGATACAAAACAGCTCAAAGATAAATGAACAGGCTAAGAGCCAGCAATCTTCAATGTTGGGGAGGGGGGTGTGGAGGTGGGCAGGAGAGCTGATGCATACTTTTTCATTAAAGTGCATTTTTTTATTTCCTCTCAAGATCAGGTGGGAAGTGAGAGGATGAGCTCATGCCTGTTTTCTGATATCTTTGCCCGAACTCGTCTCATTCCTCAAGAGACCCTGCTCTGAGACCCCCTTTCCCGTTCTCCGAAGAAGGTTGTTGCATCCTTGTAATACATTCTGTTCATTTTGTCAAGCACATGTAAGAGGATTTCTATTCTTTGCAAAACAAACATGCCTTTGATGACACTCAAATTATCAGGAGAAAGAAAAAAAGAGAAAAAACACCATAAAAGTTTCCTGATGTGACTCTAACTCTTTGTCTGCCCTTCCTTTTCCAAAATCGTTTTGTTCAAAGATGTCGGGCAGGGACTTCCCTGGTGGTCCAGTGGCTAAGACCCTGTGCTCCCAGTGCATGGGGGGGTGGAGGGGTGGGGCCCAGGTTATATCCCTGGTCAGGGAACTCAGATCCCACACACTTGCAATTAAGAAAGAAAAACAGCAAAGTAAATTAAAAAACATTGTTTAAAAAAAAAAGTGAGTGAAGTTGCTCAGTCGTGGCTGACTCTTTGCGACCCCATGGACTATAGCCTACCAGGCTGCTCTATCCATGGGATTTTCCAGGCAATAGTACTAGAGTGGGGTGCCATTTCCTTCTCCAGGGGATCTTCCCAACCCAGGGATTGAAGCCAGGTCTCCCGCATTGTAGATAGACGCTTTACCATCTGAGCCACCAGGGAAGTGCTAAATAAATAAATATTGTTTTAAAAATTAAAAAAAAGGACCTAGGGGACTCTGGATAGACAGTCAGCAAGGTCGACATAGTTCCCGAGGATGTTGATGCTGGTGTGTGGTCCAGAAATGCATACCAAAAGATGGATAGTCCAAAGAAGGCAAGGGTCTTAGATGATCGTGATTGGAACAAGTGGTTGGGGCTCATGACATCACCATCGTTACCCAGGAATCCTTTCATGAAAGGCAGGTCTGGTAACATGCGACCAGCATCTCTACTGAGCAACCACAGATTGAAGCTGAGCAAGTACATGTCTGTTCCACCCCACCCTGTCAACTGCATCCCTTACGGGTTCTCTGAAAGAAAGTGCTGGTCGCTCAGTCATGTGTGATTCTTTTGAGAAGCCATGGACTGTAGCCCGCCAGGCTCCTGGGACCATGGGATTCTCCAGCCAAGAATACTGGAGTGAGGTGCCATGCCCTTCTCCAGGGGATCTTCCCGACCCGGGGGTGGAACCTGGGTCTCCTGCATTGCGGGCAGCTACATTACCATCTGAGGCACAGGGAAGCCCCTAAGGGTTCCCTGCCTGGCCTCAAACCTTTAGAGATTCTGCCCGGTCGTGCCTAGATCTGGTTCCCAAGTCGCAGGGTCTGGCCTGCAAGAAGACCCTCAATCCCTTCATGATCACCTCCAAGGACTCAGGCTGCCCTGGGATGGTCCCCTTCAGGCACAACTGTTCCTGTTTAGTCTTTATGTCACCTGGAAACGACTCTGTGTCCACACAGGAGTTCTGCCACAGTTCCCCAGAAATTACCTGGCTTTGTGTTTGTATGAGCCCCAGCAAACTCCCCTGAGAAAATTCACAAACTGTCATTCAGACTCAACCTTCCTAACAAACTCATCAGCACTGTATGAAAACAAAATATTATTTAAATACATGTTGAATGCACTATGCAAACAGATTTCTACACAAGTCCCAGGTAAAATGCTGTGTCTCACCCTGCTGCTGCTGCTGCTAAGTCGCTTCAGTCGTGTCCGACTCTGTGTGACCCCACAGACGGCAGCCCACCAGGCTCCCCCGTCCCTGGGATTCTCCAGGCAAGAACACTGGAGTGGGTTGCCATTTCCTTCTCCAATGCATGAAAGTGAAAAGTGAAAGTGAAGTCACTCAGTCATGTCTGACTCTCAGCGACCCCATGGACTGCAGCCCACCAGGCTCCTCCGTCCAGGGGATTTTCCAGCAAGAGTACTGGAGTGGGCTGCCATTGCTTCTCTGGTTTCTCACCCTACTGCCTTGAAAACACTTCCTTTCTCACATTATGTTTCAAATTTTAAACATCCGTGAATTCCACTTTGCTTTCTAGAGCTCTTAATTTCTTCTTACTAATAATTCATAATCTTTCAAAGAGTGATTTAGCTACCTTTCTTCTCTTCTCGTACACAGAGTATGTGAAAATTGACGACTAAAATAGATGAAATGGTCTCTTGTTAAGAAAATTATAAATGTTTAAGTCACCTGAATTTATAAATATTTCCACAATAATAAGGAGCTCAGTAGAGAACGTTCAACAGAAAAGTCTCCACTTTGAGCTACAGTAAACATTCTGGGACATCCCTGGTAAAGAATTCGCTTGCCAATGCAGGAGACACGGTTCAATCCCTGATTTAGGCAGATGCAGGCAGATAAGCCTGTGTGTCTTCACTACCAAGTCTGTGCTCCAGAGCCCAGGAGCTGCAAATACTGAGCCCACACACCTTGGATCCCTGCTCCGCAACAAGAGAATCCAGTGCAACGGGATGCCCATGCAGCAAAGACCTAGCACAGCCCAAAATAAATTAACTAAATAATAAATTTTGAAAATGGTTGCTCAGTTTCATAGACTCAGAGCTAGAGAAGGCAATGGCAGCCCACTCCTGTACTCTTGCCTGGAAAATCCCATGGATGGAGGAGCCGAGTAGGCTGCATTCCATGGGGTCGCCAAGTGTCGGACACGACTGAGCGACTTCACTTTCACTTTTCACTTTCATGCATTGGAGAAGGAAATGGCAACCCACTCCAGTGTTCTTGCCTGGAGAATCCCAGGGATGGGGGAGCCTGGTGGGCTGCTGTCTCTGGGGTCGCACAGAGTTGGACACGACTGAAGTGACTTAGCAGCTTAGCAGCTAGACTCAGAGCCGAAAGCTTCTGTGGAGCCCTGCACCAAGGTCACAGGACCAAAAGTCTCTGGAACTGACCAAGCCCCATAGCAACAGTTGCCATGAGCCTCCAGATCTAAATAAACCTGTTTCCTGACCCCATATTAGGTAAAATACCCACCCTATTACCCACCCTACAGCATCCTAACCAATCACCTAATGCCACCCACCCTTCCAGTACAAATTTGTGTCTTGAGGCTATAAAAATTGGCTACTAGCCCACGAAAAGGGTCGGCTCTCCCATGAGCCAGCCTCCTATTCTAAGAGCATCTTCCATGCTAAGAAAATTTACTCTCCTCTCATTCTGCATCATGCCTGGAAATTCTGTTCCAACCCGCGCACAGATCATCACAGATTCTGGATAAATACACAGATGCACTGTCCTGGAAATTCTTTCTTTTCCCTGGCTATGAACCATTTCTTTTCAAATAAAATCTTAGTTTCAGGAGGATGAAGACAAACTACAGGCTCACTAGGAATCATTATAATACTATGGGGGAAAAAAAAGTTCATTTATGGCAAAGAGAAAAAGTCTTTCAAATTTTTACTTACAAAGAAAGAGTTGAATTCTAAAAGTTTCCTTGTGAATTTGGATCAAAACATGTTTGTTTCCACAACTAGACTGACGATGAGAAAAAAGCGATACCACCTACTATCAGTACATAGTATCAATAGATGTATATTAGAATCGTTGGAAATATATATTGAGAAATGGAATGAAAAAGTGTCCGACTCTTTGCAACCCCATGGACTGTATCCCACCAGGAACCTCTGTCCATGGAATGCTCCAGACAAGAATACTGGAGTGGATTGCCATGCCCGCCTCCAGGGAATGAAACCTGAGTTTCCTGCACTGCAGGCGGATTCTTTACCACCTGAGGCAACGGCAATGTTTCCTCTTGGATCAGTAAACAAAGTTTGTCACAGTCACCAGCAATTGCAGCCACCAAAGATGGTGAGCTGGTTCGCCGAAAGAGAGCTCAGAAAGTGAAAACTCGGAGGAAGCTCAGAAAGTGGAAAGATAGGATATTGGCCCCACATCAGGTTGCAAGGAAAAGTCAATTCTGACTCCAAGTTGGAACTATTTCTGTGACTTGCTTTTTTTTTTTTTCGCTTTTGTTATTATAATCGTACATTACAGCCAGATTCTGAGAATCCTGGCCCTCTGCCTGACTGTTTAGCTAGAGTACTTTTGTTCAGGACCCTGTCCACCCGTGAATGGCTAGAGGAAGGAATTAACCCACCTCCTGCCTGAGGCTGGCCATTCTAGGAGATATTTGCAAGACTGATGGTCTTTTTGTTTCCTCACCTCCCCACATCTCTGTCCTATAAAAGAACCTGGCATCCAGACCCCGGGAATATGGTTATTTTGACACATTAGTCTGCCATCTTCTCAATTTGCTAGCTCTGCAAATAAAGTCCGATTCCTTGCCTCAACACTTCGTCTCTGATTCACTGCCCTGTCATGCAGGGAGCTGAGTGAGCTAGGACTCACTCACAATAGCTGAAGTGCATATCAAAGGAATGATTTCAGTGATCTCAGATTCTGTAATCTTCTCATACTCAGAAAAGAGCAAAATTCCTTACCTTGGGGTATCTGGTTCTGCCCTTTGTAGCAAAACTTCTATATAATCCAGCTCCTCCTTTGCCTCCTTGGAGCAGTTCTCTCAGGCTCACTCGAGATGCTGCCTCCCGGGCTTGAAGTCCTAAAAAGTTCCCACCGAATAAAACAACCGTCAACTTTTAGGTGGTACATATGTTTTTTAGTCAACAGGATCAACAACGTTAAGTGTGCATGCCCATGTATGCAACAAATCCATCCTAGGAAGGTAGGCAGACAAAGGTTCAAACAGATGTGCAAACATTCTCATCACAGTTTTGATTAAAACAGAAAACACAAAGTTTAGAAACATTCTAAGTAGTCATCCATTTCTTGCGTTCAGTCGCTAAGTTGTGTCCGACTCTTTGCAACACCATGGAAGGCAGCACACTAAGCTTCCACGTCCTTCACTTTCTCCTGGAGCTTGCTCAAACTCATGTCCATCGAGTCAGTGATGCCATCCAACCAGCTCCTCCTCAGCTGCCCCCTTCTCCTCCTGCCTTCAATCTTTCCCAGCATCATGGTCTTTTCCCATGAGTTGGCACTTCACATCATGAATAGGTCTGGCTAAACAAACGATAGTACAGTTTATACAATTAAATACTAGTAGTCTACTTAAAATGGTAAGAGACAGGATGAACAGACAGGTGGATAGATAAAAAGAAAGGAGGGAGGGAAGAAGGAAGGAATAAATCATCATTGATCTTATCATCCTTGATCTCTTCTCATAGGAGAAGAAACGCAAATTCAAGTTTTATATTTATTAGCACTGACCTTGATCATGGTACAAATCATGAGCTACATTTTTTTAATGCCAGGAACAGCTCATTTCTACACTAATAACTGTCATCAGGACTTGGAGTTATGACGTATGTATCATCCCTGAGAAACTCAGGGAAAAGAAAGATTACTGTAGGTCCTTGGGGTCATCTCTATCTGATTCATCATCTCATAATGACAGGTTTCTCATCTAACTAACAGGTGGACAGGCTCTTGATGCAGGAGAGCTGCATCAAGACACACCGTGCCCTTACGTCTCTCACACCTGGCTTGGGTCCAGCCCAGCAAATTTGTATTCCACGTAACCCAAGCGACAAGCCTAAAGAGAAGAGCATCAGAGAAAACACTCTCATCTCCTGGAACAAGGGCCTGTGAATGTTGGTCTGTGTTTCCACTTTATAAGCGATCCTACCCAAAATGTGGAAGTTCCAAACACGGGCCATTTGCCTGCCTGATGTTCTTGGAAATATCTTCCTCCAAATTCTCTCCAGAGTGATTTTTCCCCCCTCTCCTTTCCTTCACTGAACAGATGGATAGAAACATGAATTTTATCCTATAATGTCAAATCGTGTTTGCCCAACATTTCTGAAACTTGCTGCCTGGGAAACTTGACGAGAAAATTTTGGAGTAAAACCAGACATGTGACAAGAGAACAGAATGGGCCTCTCTCATTCTGCAATTCACACTGATAAACATGTTATTATGCATTAAACTAAAACTGTCCAGGATCAAATTCAAAAAAAAAAAAAAAGTGGAGATGTCTGATTATTAAATTCTCTCCTCTCTTCTAGGATTCCTAATTTAGAGGAAGTACAAGCAATAAAAACACCCAAATCAGAAATCATTAGCTCTGTTATCACAGTAAAAATTCTCTAAGATGACCCTGAGTTAATAAACTTCTCCGACTAGTCAGCAGAGCCCATTCCTTCTGTAAAACATTCTGACTAACTTCTTAACATACTAAACTCTTAGGGTAGCAAACAGCCTAGACTCTGGGGTATATAAATATATAAATATATATTTGAGTATAAACACACAGACATATTCACATATTTGTTATTTATTTATTCACTTTTATACTTATATATTGTTTTCTGGGCTACCCAGGTGGCACTGGTGGTCAAGACTCCAACAGGCCAGAGTAGGAGAATAAAAGGCACAGGCTGGGTCCTTGGGTCAGGAAGATCCCCTAGAGAAGGAAATGGCAACCCATTCCAGTTGCCTGGGAAATTCCATGGACAGAGGAGCCTGACGGGCTACAGTTCTTGGGTTTGCAAAGGGTCGGACGTGACTGAGTGTCTGAGCACACAGGCACACAAACACACATTGCTTTACACGTTATATAGTGAGTAGTATTAGTCGTGTCCAACTCTTTGTGACCCCATGGACTGTAGCCCACCAGGCTCCTCTGTCCATGGGATTCTCCAAGCAAGAATACTGGAGTGGGTTGCCATTCCCTTCTCTTACGTGTTATATATAAGTACATAAACAGTTTATAAATAATTACATACATATACATATATATATGTATATATCTCATTAGTTTGATGAACCCAAGCTTCCTTTTCCAGATTCTAGACACCATTCCAGGATGGATCATTCCCAGCAATCTGTCCAGAGCAATATTCCTATCCTCCATGGCCTAGTGCACTCCCTATTGGTACAGAAAAGTGGTAGAAACTCATTCCCCCGCCCCCCACCCCACTCCTCGTCCACACTGACCTAATCTTACACCTAGTGATCAATCCTATTCCCCTTAGCACATTGGAAAGAGAAACTGGATCACTTCCCTATAGAGGCAACATGAGAAATTACGGATTTCCTGGAAATGTGTCTATATTAACCTTCTTTTCCTTTTTAGCGTGAAATCAATATATTATGTATCTCTATCAAGTTAAATATACTGTTTGAAGTGTGCACACATTTGTTATTCGATTCGTCATTTTAACCGACTATTGATTAACTGAATGATTATAAGTCTTGATCTCTTTAAATAAGAAATGAGCAAATGCATGAGAACCCTTCAGAAAATGTGGTAAGAACTACTGTCACTTTGTTTACACACTCCTGCTGGTCTACTAACTATAACAAAAAACCCCAGATTTCTAGTCAAAGTGAAAGTTGCTCAGTCATGTCTGACTCTGCAACCCCATGGACTATACAACCTATGGCATTCTCCAGGCCAGAATCCTGGAGTGGGTAGCCATTCCCTTCTCCAGGGGAGCTTCCCAACCCAAGTCTCCCACACTGCAGGTGGATTCTTTACCAGCTGAGCCACAAGAGAAGCCCAAGAATCCTGGAGTGGGTAGCCTATCCCGTCTCCAGGGCATCTTCCCAACCCAGGGATGGAACCCAGGTTTCCCACATTGCAGGTGGATTCTTTACCAGCTGAGCCACAAGGGAAGCCCAAGAGTATTGGAGTGGGTAGCCTATCCCGTCTCCAGCGGATCTTCCTGACCCAGGAATCGAACCGGGGTACCTTTCTAGTAAAGGTTAAAGACCAGTGGGTGTCCTACGAATCCCTGCTAGAGTTGCAGATGGCTGGGTCCTCCCTCCCACCTAAAGTACGAAGAATACGCAGCCCATGTGCGCCCCACAAGGAGAGCGTGTGAATACGGTGGTGCAGGTCCCCAAACTCACTGTGACCCTGCCCCAGAGGCAGGCAGCTCCCCCATGGGCACCGTTAGTAAATAAGGCAGGTGCAGGGGAATGCGGTGTGGAAGGGGGACCCAGAAATGTCTGTTCCTCAGTGGAGACAAGGCTTCCCTGATGGGCTCCGTTCGCCTGCAGTGTAGCAGACACAGGAGATGCAGGTTCGATCCCTGAGTGGGGAAGGTCCCCTGGAGAAGGAAAATGGCAACCCACTCCAGTATTTGTGCCTGGAGGATGCCGTGGACAGAGGAGCCTGGTGGGCTACAGTCCACGGGGTCACAGAGAGTCAGACACGACTGAAAGACTGGGCAACACGCAGTGGGGACGGGCAGACGGTCACCTTTCTACAGCCTACTCAGTGGGTGAACCCTGACTGTATTAGGTACGGTAGGAAACACTACTGAGATAGCCACATGGATACGCCTGGAGATTACCACGCTAAGTGAGGTCAGACAAAGAAAATCCCATATGATACCACTTTTATGTGGAATCTAAAATATGGCACAAATGAACCTATCTAGGAAATACAAAGAGACTCACAGACACAGAGAACAGATGTACGGTTACCAGAGAGGAGAGAGGGAGAGATAAATTAGGAGGCTGGGGTTAATAGATACTCTATATAAAATAGGTAAGCAACATGGAATTGCTGTGTAGCACGGGGTCTATATCCAGTATTCTATAATAATGTACAAAGGAAAAGAACCTGAAAAAGAACAGATATATGTGGATAACTGAATCACTTTGCTGTAACACCTGAAACAAACACAGTATTATAAATCAACTATACTTCAAGTTTTTTAAAAAAACCCTACTAAATAAATTAGAGTATTTGTATGTAATGAACTATAAATACCATCAAATTTTGGAAAAAAAAGTGGTGTTTAGCTAAGAACCAAGAAGTTTTAAACAACTTCCCCCCACCCAAATGACATTTAACATTTTTTTTTCCTAATTCAAAGAATTTGCATTCTTGAATGAAAAATCAATATATTAGATACCAGATGTCTCAAGAAATATTCAGGGACTTCCCTGGTGATCTAATGGTTAAGACTCCTCACTGCTGGACTGCCCTGGTGGTCCAGTGGTCAAGAATCCACCTGCACTCTGATTAGAGGACCCAAAGTTACAGCTGCTACCAGCAGCCTTGCTCCTAAGATTCCATTGTTCCCCACTGATCCCTGCTCTGGGAAGATTCCACATGTCTTGGGGCAACTGGGCCACAAGTACTGAGCCCAGATGACCTAGATAGAGCCAGTGCTTTGCAAGAATGGAAGCCACCACCATGAGAAGCCCTGCAACCACAAGTGGAGAAAACCCACCCACAGTAACCAAGACCCAGCTCACCCTAAGTAAAGACTCCCCACGTCCTATGTAGGGGGCACGGGTTTGATCCCAGGCTGGTAAAATAAGATCCTCCGTGTTGCATGGTGCAGCAAAAAAAAAAAAAGAAAAAGTAGTATTTCAATCAGGCTGTATGCGCCCTTAAACTTGAAAGGTTTTATAAATACATTGAGAAGCATCATTTTCATATTATTTCTGAGTCAATCTGATGCTGCTGCTCTTCAAACTATTCAGTGGATTAATTCAATGAACACAAGCTTTCTTTGCCACCCTGCAGGCACCATTCCAGAATGGATTACTCTCCCCGATCTACCCAGAAAAATATTCCTGGTACGTCCGTGATCTATTATCTTGAGGGGGTGCAAAAGTCAAGGCGGGAGGAGAAGGGGACGACAGAGGATGAGACGGCTGGATGGCATCCCTGACTCAATGGACATGAATTTGAGTAAACTCCAGGAGTTGGTGATGGACAGGGAGGCCTGGTGTGCTGCAGTCCATGGGGTCGCAGAATTGGACATAACTCAGCGACTAAGCTGAACTGAACTGAAAAGGGAAAGAAAACTCATTCTTTTTTCACCCTTGTCCACACTGACGTAAGCTTTGTTTTTGTTTAATCACTCAGTCCTGTCCAACTGTTTGTCAGCTCCCAGGCTCCTCTGTCCATGGGATTTCTCAGGCAAGAATACTGGAGTGGGTTGCCATTTCCTGCTCCAGGGCATCGTCCCAAACCAGGAACTGAACCCACTACAGGTGAATATTTACCACTGAGTCCCTGGGAAGCCCCCTAACCGACCCTTGAAGTGAAGTGAATTTGCTCAGTTGTGTCCAACTCTTTGCGACCCCATCGATTGCAGCCCACCAGGCTCCTCTGTCCATGCGATTTTTCAGGCAAGAGTACTGGAGTGGAGTGCCATTTCCTTCTCCAGGGGATCTTCCCGACCCAGGGATCGAACCCAGGTCTCCCTCATTGTAGCCAGACGCTTTTACCATCTGAGCCACCAGGGAAGTCCGCATCAATAAATTCCCCTTAGCACATCGGATAGACAAATTCAATCACTTTCCTATCAAGGCAACACAACAGATTTAGGAATTTCTAAAACTATCATGTTTGTATTATACAGCTTCTCTTTTTTTCTATTTAGCATGAGATCAACAAGTAGCCAACTCCAGGGCTGTGTGGAGTGGGGCAAAATAATCCACCTCAGTAACTCCAGACAGAAGCCTGGAATCTTAAGATTCAGTTAAGCTCTTTACCTGTAGATGGCACGCACTGCTTGATTTGGAAAAGCCATTTCCACTTGTCTATTTCTCCCGCTTTGCTGGGGTAGGGGTGATGAATACAAAAGCACTCCCCACTCGGAAGTGGAAATAACTGACCAAACCAATGTTATCTCTGTGTTCTGTGACCGTCAAGGGGTCAGGAAACCTACCATCTTTGTGGGATCCTTGTGGGAAACTGCATTTGCACTCTGATTAGAGGACCCAAGGTTCCAGCTGTAAGCTACCAGCAGCCTTGCTCCTAAGATTCGATTGTTCCCCACTGGAAATTACAACACAGAGAATGGGGTTTCAGCTGTTTGTGTCTGTGCAGATTTTATCTTGCCGGGCAATGGGATTATCTGTTCATTAACAGGAACGTGTGCACCTGCCAATGCGGGGGACACGGGCTCAATCCCTGGGTCGGGAAGATCCCCTGGAGGAGGGCATGGCAACCCACTCCAGGATGCTTGCCTGCAGAATCCCATGGACACAGGAGCCTGGAGGGCTACAGTCCATGGAGTCGCACAGAGTCAGACACGACTGAGCATGCTCACAAAGAAGAAACTGGCAAGGAAAGAAGAAAGGTTTTTTTCACCTGAATTGAAAACTAAATTATATATACATATATATTTAAATATTTCATGTGTGTGGGTACTGAGTCACTCAGTCTTGTCCAACTCTTTGTGACCCCACGGACTGTAGCCCACCAGGCTCCTCCATCCATGGGATTCTCCAGGCAAGAGTACTGGAGTGGGTTGCCATTCCCTCCTCCAGGGGATCTTCCCGACCCAGAGATCAAACTTGCATTTCCTGCGTCTCCTGCATTGGCGGGCAGGTTCTTTACCACTAGTGCCCCCCGGGAAGCATTTAAACAAAAATAATCTATGTTGACCATAAATGATATTTTTATATATTTTGAGAAATAATTTGTAAATGTATTTATAAAAATGTCTTTTATGTTAACCAAAATGAGTTGAGGGCTTCCCTGGTGGCTCAGCTGGTAAAGAATCTGCCTGCAATGCGGGAGACCTGGGTTTGATCCTGGGATGGGAAGAGCCCCCGGAGAAGGGAATGGCTACCCACTCCAGTGTTACGGCCTGGAGAATTCCATGGACTATCCATGAGGTCACAAAGAGTCACGCACGACTGAGCGACTTTCAGGAAACGAGTTTAAAAGATGATGTAAAAGACAGAGTGTCAGTTGTGTTTCTTGAACATATGCACACTCCCACGCATGGCTTTGGGGATCTTTGATAACATGGCCCCATGTTTGGACCTCCCTGGTGGCCCACTGGTTAAGAATCCACCTGCCAATGCAGAGAACACAGGTCCGATCCTTGGTCCCTGGTTCGGGAAGACTTCACATGCCACGGGGCAACTAAGCCCATGTATCTCACAACTACCGAAGCCTGTGTGCTCTCAAGCCCGGGAACTGCAACAAAGAGCAGCCAGCCCCCATTAACCACAACCAGCAAAAGCTCTCAAGCAGGAAGACCCAGTGCAATCAAAACTAAATCAATACGTGAAAAAGTCTCCTTCTTCATCTTTGAGCCCCAACTACCACTTCCCTCTGCTACTCCTGCTAAAACCACTCTGGCCAGTAAACGGGAAGGTAACTAAAATATTACCCTCCAGGCTCTTCTGTCCATGGGATTCTCCAGGCAAGAATACTGGAGTGGGTAGCCATTTCCTTCTCCAGGGGATCTTCCTGACCCAGGGATCGAACCCTGGTCTCCTGCATTGCCGGTAGATTCTTTACAGTCTGAACCACCAGGGAAGCCCCAACTGAAATATGCATCGGACCGTTACATCTCTGCGATTAGTATTCTCTATTCTCTCTTAATAGAATACTCCTACCAAGCCAACAGATTACTGTTGGACTCAATCTACTCTGGTTGACCAGATGTCCCTGGAAATAATGTCTCTTGGGAGGCAGTGATCATATGTTATTTCACAGGGGAATCTTCAACTCCCATGCATCTTTGCTTCATCAAATTAGATTCATCACCGAGATATTCCTCAAACTCCAGGCTCACAGTCCCACCCCATTGTTTTAACCCTTCAGGCAGCACTTTTTACAGCCCCAGAGTTCAGCAAAATGCCTCAAGGCCAACATCATAAACTAGGAGTGTAAGACAGAGCTACTTGTTTTTTAGTTGCTAAGACGACTTTGACTCTTTGCAACCCCATGGACTGTAGCCCGCCAGGCTTCTTTGTACATGGAATTTCTCAAGCAAGAATACTGGAGCAGGTTGCCATTTCCTTCTCCAGGGGATCTTCCCAAGCCAGGGATCGAACCCATGTCTCCTGCCTTGCAGGCAGATTCTCTACCACTGGGCCACCAGTGAAGGACGAAAGCTATAGCCTCTTCAAATCCCAATCCTGGGAACTTCCCTGCTGGTCCAGTGGCTAAGACTCTGTGCTCCCAATATAGGGGGCCAGGGTTCGATCCCTAGTCCGGGGACTAGACGCAACCTTCCGCAGCTAAGAGTTTGCATGCCACAAATAAAAGACCCCACATACTGCAGCCACACTGGGTGCAGCCAAATAAATTAAAAGTCCAATCCGGGATTTCCCGACCATTGCACTTTCCAACCCCTTGATATCTGGGACTGGACAATTCTTTGACATGGGGGCTGGTTGTGGGCACTGTAGGATATTTAGCAACACCCCTGACCTCTGTCCACTGGATGACCATACGACCACCTCTCTCCAACTGTCACAGCCAAACACATCTTTAGATCTTGCCAAAGAGCAGCCCTGGAAGACCTGTGCACTTCACGTCTTCTGAGCATTCACAGAGAACAATAAGTTGGCAAAGGCTCTGAAAAATCCTGGGCTTCCCTGGTAGCTCAGAGGTTAAAGCGTCTGCCTGCAATGTGGGACACCAGGGTCCGATCCCTGAGTTGGGAAGATCCCCTGGAGAAGGAAATGGCAACCCACTCCAGTACTCTTGCCTAGAAAATCCCATGAATGAAGGAGCCTGGTAGGCTACAGTCCATGGGGTCGCAAAGAGTGAGACACGACTGTTCACTTTCAATTCACTAAAAAACCCCATGACGAAGAAAGAAGTCAGATCAACCGTATTCTCCTGTGGATTTAGACGTTTGTGTATCTCACAAACTGTGCTGCTGGAGAAGACTCTTGAGGGTCCCTCGGACTGCAAGGAGATCCAAACAGTCCATCCTAAACGAAATCAACTCTGACTATTTATTGGAAGGACTGATGCTGAAGCTGAAGCTCCACGACTTTGGCCACCCAATGTGAAGACCCAATTCATTGGAAAAGACCCTGATGCTGGGAAAGATTGAAGGCAAAAGTAGACGAGGGCAGCAGAGGATGAGATGCTTAGACAGCACCACTAACTCAGTGGACATGAATTAGAGCAAACTCCAAGAGACAGCAGAGGCCAGAAGAAGCTGGTATGCTGCAGTCCATGGGGTTGCAAAGAGTTGGACATGACTTAGCAAATGGAATCACACACCTCACAAAGCTAACCTTGAACAGAAGAACCACTGTTCCATGAAACCTTCTTATTAACCCTACTTTAAGTATATGAGGCAAGCACCTGACCTAATTGAGGCACTTGTGAAAATATTCCCCATAATCAAATGTCTATTTAAAACCCTTCAATTATTTGCTTATGAATATGAATGACCACCTAATAGACACAGGTGTAATGGAGATTGGCACTCTAAAATTACTTCAATTAACCTAGGACTTATTATTTGCTGGTATATTTGTCTGGAAATAAAATTTTCTGGTAATATATAGTGTTCCAAATGGAACTCCTGTGTGTCGGTGATGTACTACTTGTTCAATTATTTACCAAATTCATTTCAGTTCAGTTGCTCAGTCGCATCTGAGTCTTTGCAACCCCATGAATGGCAGCACGCCAGGCCTCCCTGTCCATCACCAACTCCCAGGCTTTGCTCAAACTCATGTCCATCGAGTCAGTGATGCCATCCAGCCATCTCATCCTCTGTCATCCCCCTCTCCTCTTGCCTTCAGTCTTTCCCAGCATCAGGGTTACTACTTGATAATTTTTATAGGTGAAATATTGAAAAGAGCATGAGCTTCAAAGCTAGCTTTGCATCCAACACATAAAACATCCCTCACAAACACAGCTGTGTTAGAAAAATTATGCAAGCCTTTTGAAATAACAAGGTTACTATTTAATAACCCAGAGAACTGTTGTGGGGCTTCCCCTGGTGGAGCTGGTAAAGAATCCATCTGCAATGCTGGAAACCTGGGTTCGCTCCCCGGGTTGGAAAGGATTTTTGTGCGATCATGGACACCAATTCCAATGTGTGTGGGGTGTTCCCACAGTTATCAAGTAATTCTCGGGCACCTGTAGATACAGTCAGATCCAGAGGTTAAAGGCTCAGTCCTACAAGACTGAAGCAATTTAACACACACAGACACACACACATGCGCGCACACATACACACACATGTCTTCAAGACTGCGCCAAGCTCCATAAACTTCAGAAGCCCATCGCAAGCCCAGAGTTTCACCGGTGATTCTGACCAACGGGCTCTGAATCAGAATTTCCCACAAACCCCGTCCCAAGTGTGATTAATTTCCTGGAGCAGCTCACAGAACTCAAGAGAAAACTTTTACTTACTAGATCACTGGCTCATTACGAAAGATACAACTCAGGAACAGCCACCTGGGAGAGGTACACAGGGCAGGGTCTGAGAGGAGAGGACTCTTTGCAGGCTGCCATTGTCCCCAATTGTCCACATGGTCACCCAGCCGGAAATTCCCCCATCCCCCGTTTTTTTTTTTTTTTGTTTTCTTTTTTTTTCTTTCCTGGAGGCTCCATTATGTAGGCATGATTGACAAGACCATTGACCACTGGGGATTAAGTCAACCACCCACCCCTTCGCCCCTCCTCGGAGGTCAGCAGGAGGATGGGACTGAGGATGGGCTCATCCGGGTTGGTTCCCATGGCAACCAGCCCCCAGCCTCCAGCGCATTACAAAACTCACTCCATTAACATGAAAACACCTTGAGGGCCCTCCTCAGGAAATTCCAAGAGTCTTAGGAGCTCTGTGGCAGGAACCGGCAGCCAAAGACCAGGCATATATATCATCTTATAAATCCCAATATTAAAACATGCTTCTGGGGTGATAAGTAAATTTGTCTTTCACCATGAAGATAGTCAATAAAGTGTTCATTTCTGTTCAAGACTCAATCTGACCACCTACTGACTGGGGAGAGTGAATTCTATTGTGAGATCTTTTTTTTTTTTACAAGTTTGTTGATTTTAAAAGCAGACATTTTGGGGGGGGTTGGAGGGGCATGAGATGAATCGGGAGATTGGGATTGACATATATACATCAGTTCAGTTCAGTTCAGTTCAGTCCAGTCGCTCAGTCGTGTCCGACTCTTTGGGACCCCATGAATCGCAGCACGCCAGGTCTCCCTGTCCATCACCAACTCCCGGAGTTCACTCAGTATATACATGGCTGTGTGTAAATCAGATAACTAATGAGAACCTACTGCATAGCACAAAGATGTCTACTCCTTCCAGGGGGCTTCCAGGTGGCGCTGGTGGCAGAGAAACTGCCTGCCAATGCAGGAGATGGAAGAAACACAGGTTCCATCGCTGGGTTGGGAAGATCCGCTGGAGGAGAGCATGGCAACCCGCTCCAGTATTCTTGCTTGGAGGATTCCATGGACAGAGGAGCCTGGTGGGCAACAGCTCATGGGGTCGCAAAGAGTCAGACATGACTGAAGCGACTTAGCACGCATACATGTGCTCTACTCAACACTCTGTGATTACCTAAATGGGAAGGAAGTCTAAAAAACATTGGATATTTGTATACATGGGGCTGATTCCCTTTGCCGTACAGTAGGAACTCACACAACATCCTAAAGCAACTATAAGAAAAATTATTAAAATAAAAACACAGATTTTTATTAGAAAAGGTATTCTTGAAAGTTTATGGACTTCCCTTGTAGCTCAGTCGGTAAAGAATCTGCCTGCAATGCAGGAGACCTGGGTTTGATTCCTGGGTCGGGAAGATCCCCTGGAGAAAGAAATGGCAACCCACTCCAGCATTCTTGCCTGGAGAGCAAAGAGTCAGAACTGAACTGATACATGCATGCAAAGAAAAGATTAGGCAATAGAACATGCTGTCTTTCTCAAAATCAATTCTGACCTTGTATACTTTCCCAGGATATTGAAAAAAGCAGTTGAGGAAGGAAGGGGCTGCTGAAGCTCTTGAAACTTGCCCATACCCTCATGCAGGGGTCAGCAAACTTTATCTATAAAGGGGGAGATGGCAATAATTTAGTCTTAGTGGCTCATAAGGTCTTTGTTAGGACTACATATCTTTGATGTGGTGTACAAAAGTGAGCAGAGATGATACATCAAGGAAAGAGTATTCCAATAAAATGTTATTTACAAAAGCCCGTGGTGGACAGGATTCCTTCCCTGAGCTGTTATTTTCCACTTTACTGCCCTGCAGTGCCAAATGCTGATAAGAAATGAATGAATAGGTAATAAGTCTGCAGAAATGCAATAGCACTTGTACCTAATTGCTAGATGCATTTCAGTTTTGCAATAATACTAATAATTGATTATACAAGAGCACCACGGTAAAAATCCATCTGGGAAAATGACTGAATAATCACCTGTTAAAAGTTTGTATCAGGAAAATACAGGGTTCCTGAATTCTTTTCAAAGTGAAACATTATCATTGCTTTTGGACCACGTTTCACAGAATATTATTATCTTCTGGGTCAACCTGTCTAGGGGAATATTGATTACATTATAATCAGCAAAATGTTCTTATTCAGCGTTTTTCTGGCAATACAGTAGACCTGGGTTCTATCCCTGGGTTGGGAGGATTCCCTGGAGGAAGAAATGGCAACACACTGCAGTATTCTTGCCTGGAGAATCCCACGGACAGAGGAGCCTGGTGGCCTACAGAGCATGGTGTTGGACAAGGTGAAAGTGAAAGTCACTCAGTCGTGTCCAACTCTTTGCTACCCCATGGACTGCACAGGCCAGAATACTGGAGTGGGTAGCCTTTCCCTTCTCCAGGGGATCTTCCTAATCTAGGGATCGAACCCAGGTCTCTCCCATTGCAAGCGGATTCTTTACCAGCTGAGCCACAAGGGAAGCCTAGAGTCACAAAGAGTTGGACACAACTGAGCCACTAGCCCTTCCAAGTTACAACCATTTCATCCGTGACATAAATCTCTGCAATAATTCCCCCTGAAATTAAGTTTCATCTGTCTTTTCTAATCAACTCACTTTCCTCCTTCAAATTCCAGACATCATCAGGCATCCAGTACACATGTCTGCCAGAATCTGTTTTTAAAAGGACTTTATTTGACTAGGCAATTTCCTTCAAGGATGATTGCTGAGAAAACCATCAACAATAATATTATTTTCCTTGTGATGCAGATATGAGATGAAGATGGATTTCTGGTCTCTTTCTTTGCTTCTTTCTTTTTTATTTTTCCCCTCAATCCCCTTTCCCTCCCTCTGTCCCTTTCTTTCTCTGTTTTTTTTTTTTCCTGTCTTCCTCTTTCTTTCTCCTTCCGCCTTCCCTCCATCCCGTTCTCCCTTTCTGTTTGAAGGCTTTGCTTTGCCACAGACTACATCACTGCAGAGCCTGTAGATTATTGCGTTTTCAGCTGGACAATCCCTGAGTGACCATTCCAGCCAATGTGACTGCCTCCCTGCCCTGTTCCCAGCGGATCCTTCAATGCCAGCTCTACGTGCACACTTCGCACCTCTTGGCTTTTTTCCATCAGGAGGTCCCGTGTCTTTGGGCTACTGGAACCGAGAGACGTGTTAGGGGTCCAAATGCCCTTCCCACGTGGCGCCTCCACCCCCAATATATCCTCAAGCCCCAAACTATGTAGGCGATGACTGAAGAGGGTTAAATCCACATGCTCAGCTCCTTGGCCTTTAGGCAAACACATACGAAAAAAATCCCCTAAGATGCTGTTTACATCCAAGCATGCTACAGAGATCAGGCTGAAGGTGGGACTTGGTAGAAATCACCCACTTTTGTCTCCCCTCCTTCCTGCCTTGCCTTCTCCTCCTTCTCTTCCTTGGGATCCTGAGATTCCTCATCACGGGTCAGCCTATGGGGAACCTGACCTAAGTCTCCGTGCTGTAGCAGGCACTGTCAATCACAAATACCTTTGGCCACCTGATGGGGACAACCGACTCATTGGAAAAGACCCTGATGCTGGGAAAGATTGAAGGCGGGAGGAGAAGGGGACGACTGAGGATGAGACGGTTGGCTGGCATCACCAACTCGATGGACATGAGTTTGAGCAAGCTCCGGGAGTTGGTGATGGACAGAGAGGCCTGGCGTGCTGCAGTCCATGGGGTCACAAAGAGTCGGACACAAGGGAGCAACTGAACAACAAAAAGGGACCCTGCCATCTGCCTCTACAAGGATTAAATCAGGTGCTGCAGCCGCTGACTTTTCAACACCCCCTGCAAGGAGCTCAGGGTGGAGAGCAGACAGGAGGTATCTGTGTTCTGAGAAAAAGTGGCAAGACAGGTCTTCAGAGAGTTACATATTTTCAGAAGCTGATTTGATGCATGCAATTCTTACATCTC
Organism: Oryx dammah; assembly: GCF_014754425.2. NCBI lineage: Eukaryota > Metazoa > Chordata > Mammalia > Artiodactyla > Bovidae > Oryx > Oryx dammah. The sequence goes on from NW_024070207.1 coordinate 126,948,898, forward strand.
CTCATATCTAGAAATGCACTAAAATCCTTCCTGATGATGTCTGCTCCTCAGGACGAGCAATAACCCTCACAAGACGAGCAGAAACCTTCTGGGAAAAAAGTAAATATGTGCTCAATTGCATGTACTATCCCTTCACTAAAATTACACATCTACTGACCTTCCCCCTTGCCTCTTTGGAGCAGTCTCTCAGAGCTATCTAGGGTGCTCTATCCCAGGCTATAGTCCTCATTTTGACCCCAAATAAAACCTGACTCATAACTCACGTTGTCCTTTTTTTTTTTTTTTTAAAGCTGACAGCACCGTGCTAGTTCTTAGGAGCTTGCTTGCACCTCCATATACCAGGAACCTACGCTGGCGTATCTGGACCACCCCCCTGCCATTGTAACCTTACACACACACCTCCAGCTAATGCACCCCACGACTGCAAAACAGAACCAAAGGCTAGGTCTGGAACAATGATAACTGTAATCATTTGCACTTGCTCTGACTTTCCAGACTGGCCTCCAGCCATCTCATGGGAAAGGTAATGTGGGTTTCTTACAAGTCTTTGTAAGAATTCTCTGCACAGATCATTCTGAATCACAAGATACTTCCATCTGGTTCTGACCGGCGACTGAGATGGGGGAAAAGGGTAGCGCCTCCATTGATTAATACGATCACCTCTGCTCTCAGATCAATACTGTCTGAACTGGCTGAAAAATACAATTTTTATCTATTTAGGCAGCATTGATCAGGCCCTACTAAATTGATTCAGAATGATGATATGGAATAATTTATGAAACAAAAATGTCAGTGTGCAGAATAGCCAAGAGAAAGAAACCGAGCTTAGTCACAGGGGCCTGTGCTCAGCTCAGCCCAGCTCTGCAGGAGTTGATGAGCTTGGGGAGTGAGATATAGTATGTGATGGTATCTCCTGCTGGAATGAGAGGAAAGTGACTTAAGAAAGATCCCAGGGAAGCTGCAGCATAAACGTCCTAGACCCTTAAACAGGAGGGATATGCATGTGGAAAAGGCTGGAAATATAATTAAAAGATGCTTGCTCCTTGGAAGGAAGGTTATGGCCAACCTAGACAGCATATTAAAAAGCAGAGACGTTATTTTGCCAACAAAGGTCTGTCTAGTCAAGGCTATGGTTTTTCTAGTAGTCATGTATTGATATGAGCGTTGGACTATAAAGAAAGCTGAGCACCGAAGAATTGATGCTTTTGAACTGTGGTGTTGGAGAAGACTCTTGAGAGTACCTCGGACTGCAAGGAGATCCAACCAGTCCATCCCAAAGGAGATCAGTCCTGGGTGTTCACTGGAAGGACTGATGTTGAAGCTGAAACTCCAATCCTTTGGCCACCTGATGCGAAAAGCTGACTCATGTGAAAAGACCCTGATGCTGGGAAAGATTGAGGGCAGGAGGAGAAGGGGATGACAGAGGATGAGATGGTTGGATGGCATCACTGACTCAATGGACGTGGGTTTGGGTGGACTCCTGGAGTTGGTGACGGACAGGGAGGCCTGGTGTGCTGCGATTCAGGGGGTTGCAAAGAGTCGGACACGACTGAGCGACTGAAGCAACTAACTAATACTGGAGTGGGTTGCCATTTCCTCCTCCGGGGGGATCTTCCCAACCCGGGGACCAAAACAGCATCTACTGCATTGGCTGGTGAATTCTTTACCACCAGAGTCACCTGGGAAGCCCTGTGGAGTGCTAATTGCTGGCAAAATGGCAGGTTGCTAATATCAAAATGCTCTCCTTGTGGTCAACTCTGCCTCACGTCTACATCTGCTCCTGTTCAGGCTGCTAGTGATAATTCAGAGTCACAGTGATCCTCTTTCTGTGTGTTGGTGACGAAGCCTGAGCATGCTAAGTCCATTTTATTTTCCATTCCTCACCTCCTCCAATGTTTCTCACATCTTAGCTATCTGCTGCTGCTGCTGCTGCTGCTGCTAAGTCACTTCAGTCGTGTCCGACTCTGTGTGACCTCACAGACGGCAGCCCACCAGGCTCCCCTGTCCCTGAGATTCTCCAGGCAAGAACACTGGAATGGGTTGCCATTTCCTTCTCCAATGCATGAAAATGAAAAGTCAAAGTGAAGTCACGCAGTTGTGTCCAACTCCCAGTGACCCCATGGACTGCAGCCCACCAGGCTCCTCCATCCATGGGATTTTCCAGGCAAGAGTACTGGAGTGGGGTGCCATTGCCTTCTCTGTTAGCTATCTGAGTGTAAGATTATTAAAGACTTCAGAAGCCAGATGATTTTGAAGGAGTGTTACTCTGAAAGAAAATGTAATCCGTTGTACCTCAATGTGAAAAGCAACACCTGAAAACTTCTAGAAGTACATATATTAAAATGTGATGACTTTGAATAGCAAGAGTTTTCATCACCTGGACAAAGGATGCAAATTAAGAAGAAAATGATTAACACGTTGATAACTTCAAAACTACAACAAAATTCTTTAGCCATAGCTTTGTTATGCAGTCATTCAGTCGTGCCTGACTCTTTGCAACCCCACGGACTGTAGCCAACCAGGCTCCTCTGTCCATGGAAGTCTCCAGACAAGAATACTGGAGTGGGTTGCCAGGCCATCCTCCAGGGGATCTTCCCCGTCAGGGATCGAACCCAAGTCTCCTGCAGTTGCTTCATGGCAGGCGGATTCATTACCACTGAGCCACCAGGGAAACCCATTCTATAACCATAACATTGGTAAACATTAAAAAGTGTGCTTATCTCAAATGCCAGGTGTTTGTGCAAACTCTACAATGGAGACCATTATAGGTATATACCTGCCCTCTGAGCTAAAAAATTCATTCCTAATTATGCAAGTTACAGAAACACTCATATCTGTTTTAAAAATGACATGCTCAGGAAGGTTCCTACGGCATTTCCTATCACAGGAGAAAAGTGGAAGCAACTCAATTTTCCATTCAGGGGATACAGACAAAATCATAGGTTGGATATTCACGCGATGAAAGACTTGTGTAGGAGGTCAAATGAGCCAAGCACAGATAGATGAACGGACAACAGTCTCTAACAAAAATAGCAGGGGATGGTAAAAATCAGGAGGATATGCACAATATAATAGCGTTTATGTCAAATTGTAAATTATGCAAAAGAAGTCTATGTGTTGTTTCTGGATACCTAATTCACAGCATCATTTTAAAGACAAATGACAAAAAATAAATATCAAATGGAGGATCCAGATTTTTGGCGGGGGCAGGGTAGAGGCAGGATGGAAATGAACGGAGAAATAATAAAGAACCTGGCAACCACGTCTGTAAGTGTCCATTATTTCAGATGCTAGATACTCATTCGATATACGGATGGATGGATGGATGATGAATTGATAGGTTGATAGGTAAATAATTGACATTCGTTTACTTATAATTCTCTGAGAACAGCTAGTCATTATTTGTCAGAAAGTCACTATGTATAAACTGTCTGCCAGATAATACTTATTTAGTGAAAATGATCAAGCCACTTCATTTTCTTAAGGTATGGAAGAGTACCCTTGGCCCCGTATGACTGCCAATAAGCTGCACACCAGCCTCTGACAATTTTATCCACTTCTGCCCAATTAAATGTATTCTTGGTAGGAAAAAATAGAAACAAATTTTATGTGACTTTAGGATGAGTATAACTTGAGTTTTTAAAAAATATATTTTTAAATCTTTTTTTTAAAATTACTATCATTCTTACTGCTATTTTTATTTTTAGTTTTTGACCCATACCTTGTGGCATGTGGAATCTCAGTTCCCTAACCGGGGATCAAACCCTTGATCCCTACATCAGAAGTACGCAGTCTCAACTACTGGACCACTGGGAAAGAAAGCCCTGGGAATTTGAGTTTAATACCAAAATTAAAAATAAAACTCCTGTGGAACCTGGGTCACCATTTTCTTCTCACTCCTCCTTAGCAGTTAATCTCTGTTAGCAAAGATCAGAGAGAGCTGGTTTACTTAGAATTCAGCTTTGGGAATTTATTTTCATACATATGGTTTGGGGTATGCAGTTCACCAGTGTAAGCTACGGCCGTATTTTGTTTTTTCCTTTGTTTTATAAGACCATTTCCAACAACTGAAGTCCTATAGTGTTTCTCTCTTTTTTTTTTTCCTTTGACTGCACTGCTCAGCATGTGGGATATTAGTTACCTGACTACGGGCTGAACCCATGGCCCCCTGCCCCAGTGGAAGCCTGGAGTCTTAACCACTAGACCACCACCGAAGTCTCTACAGTGTCTCTATTAAAGGAAATACAAAGCTGAAGTATATTCGTACAGAGAAATGTGTATACAAGAGAGATTTTTCAAAAGAGAGGAAGCAATTAACCTTCTGCCCTGGAAGATCGTATTTGCAAATTATTTTCCAGAATCTTAATAAGAAGGCCGATCACCTCTCGGGTATTAAGAGAAATCAAATCCTATAATCCTCAACCTCTGTAATCTCATCAACACTCAGAATTATTAACCGGGCAGTAAATCCTCCAGAGTTGCAACATTTGGAAATTTTCGAACCCATCAGTTCAGTTCAGCTGCTCAGAAATGTCCGACTCTGCAACCCCATGGACTGCAGCACACCAGGCCTCCCTGTCCATCACCAACTCCCAGAGTTTGCTCAAACGCATGTCTGTCGAGTCGCTGATGCCATCCAACCATCTCATCCTCTGTCGTCCCCTTCTCCTCCTGCCCTCAATCTTTCCCAGCATCAGGGTCTTTTCCAGTGAGTCAGTTTTTCACATCAGGTGGCCAAAGTATTGGAGTTTCAGCTTCAGCATCAGTCTTTCCAATGAATATTCAGGACTGATTTCCTTTAGGATTGACTGGCTTGATCTCCTTGCTGTCCAAGGGACTCTCAAGAGTCTCCTCCAACACCACAGTTCAGAAGCATCGATTCTTATAACCTAATGTTATACTTGCCTAATGTTAAACATTTTCCAAAAGTTGCTCCCCACAAAACAGCAAGGAGCTGCAGATTATAGAGCGTATTCATCATCACAGCTGATTCTATTAAGCAAATTGGGTTTCCATCCTGAGCGAGTGGCCTATGGCCCTCGATGTAAACGCAATTTGAGTGTCATGTTTTATTTAGATACCTGACATTTTGACCGATACACACAAAGCTTTCTGTCACTCATGAAAGTTTATATAATTTACTCTTAAGTCTGAGGCTTACTGAATCTTCAGGACATGATGCATGCATAATAAATGTAACAAGGTGAAAAGAGAAGAAACCTACGGTCAGGTTGCAGTTTGCTTGACTCTCTTACAATGGAAGAAAAATGAAACCAAGAACTACCATTCTAAGTAAGATACAAATGAGAGTTTCATGTCCGGCACTGGTGTGGATAATTGTTCCACTGGGTAAGCTTTATAATATGAGCATTCGACTATTAGGAACGAAATACACAGCTACTCAGTCCTCCTTGTGGGTACAAACACACAAACACGTAACTTTGTGTCGTTACATAAACATGTATCGTTCAGTTCAGTTAGTTCAATTCAGTCACTCAGTCGTGTCCGACTTTGCGACCCCATGAATCACAGCACGCCAGGCCTCCCTGTCCATCACCATCTCCCGGAGTTCACTCAGACTCCCATCCATCAAGTCCGTGATGCCATCCAGCCATCTCATCCTCTGTCGTCCCCTTCTCCTCCTGCCCCCAATCCCTCCCAGCATCAAAGTCTTTTCCAATGAGTCAACTCTTCACATGAGGTGGGCAAAGTACTGGAGCTTCAGCTTTAGCATCATTCCTTCCAAAGGAATCCCAGGGTTGATCTCCTTCAGAATGGACTGGTTGGATCTCCTTGCAGTCCAAGGGACTCTCAAGAGTCTTCTGTGGATGAAAAGTATGCTTTGCTATGCCTACAGGGTACCTATTAGAAGATTCTTTAGGAAAATGAAATGAAACCACACTTCTTCTTTGAGTGTCAAAGGGCAGCAGTGAACAGCACACATACTTCCCCATCCAAGTTCTTAAGTCATTAAGAAAAAAAAAAAGTGGGATTTCCCTGGTGGTCCAGGGTTCGATCCCTGGTCCGGGAACTAAGATCTCACATGTTTCAGGGCAACTAAGCCCGCAGGTTGCAACTACTGAGCCCGAGGGCCACAACCAGAGAATCTGAACGACCCTGCATGACGCAAGAGAGCTCCCCAGTGCTACTGCAGCTCAGGATCTGACACAGCCATACTAAGACAAAGAAAAAAAATGAGGCACCTGAAACCAAAATGTTACGTGTACTGTCACTGCTATGGTAGATCACGTGGGTTTTCTCGTCGTTCACTCGCTAAGTCGCGTCCGACTATTTGCGACCCCGTGAACTACAGCATGTCAGGCTTCCCTGTCCTCCACTGTCTCCTGGAGCTTACTCAAACTCAAGTCTACTGAGTCGGTGATGCCATCCAACTATCTCCTCCTCTGTCGTCCCCTTCTCCTCCTGCCCTCAATCTTTCCCAGCGTCAGGGTCTTTTCCGATGAGTCGGCTCTTTGCATCAGATGGCCAAAGGATTCGAGTTTCAGCTTCAGCAGGAGTCCTTTCAGTGAATATTCAGGGTTGATTTCCTTTAGGATGGACTGCTTTTGTCTGGTGACAATGAAGGACTGAGCCCTTAGTATACGCTCAGCCACTTGGTTCCAGCCAACATGGGTCTGAAGTAGGATTCCCTCTATGACTATCCCCTTGAGACACACAGCACATCAAAACAGAGAAGAATGTCTCCTTCCTCTCGGCTGCTGACTCCCACGACAAAGGGGTAAAGATGGAAGCTGGTTAAAGCATGTTCCTAAAGACTCAGACAAGTCCGTCTGCCTCTCAGGGAAGAGGGAGGGAGGCAGGCAGTAAGTGGGATGCAAGAGAAATAGCGGGTGGTACACCCACCACCGAAGTAGGCACCAGGTATGGAGCCATGTCCCTTCCCTTCTCCAGTTAGGAAGAAACGCATTATTTATGTGAAGACCTGAAATCAGCCATTCAATACCACATGTATCCAGTACAGAAACATTTCGGTACCTACTATGTGCTATGCACATAACTGCAGAAAGCATGCATCCCTTCATTCTTAGTCATGGCGTATGTAAGTCAGACTGGCATAGGACACACAAAAGACGTATTTGCACCCACTGTGTACTCAGACAGCAAAAAAAGTTGACAATCAGTGAAGCAGAGAGCTTGGTAGTTGACCAAGATTTCAGTTCAGTTCAGTCGCTCAGTTGTGTCTGACTCTTCGAGACTCCATGGACTGCAGCAAGCCACGCCTCCCTGTCCATCACCAGCTCTTGGAGCTTGCTCAAACTCATGTCCATTGAGTCGGTGATGCCATCCAACCATCTCATCCTCTGTCGTCCCCTTCTCCTCCTGCCTTCAATCTTTCCCAGCATCAGGGTATTTTCCAGTGAGTCAGTTTGCATCAGGTGGCCAAAGTATTGAAGCTTCAGTTTCAACATCAGTCCTTTCAATGAATATTCAGGACTGATTTCCTTTAGGACGGACTGGTTGAATCTCCTTGCTGTCCAAAGAACTCTCAAGAGTCTTCTCCAGCACCACAGTTCAAAAGCATCAATTCTTCAGCGTTCAGCCTTCCTTATTTATTTATTTATATATTTTTTTAGCCTTCTTTATTTAGATGGAAGATTTAGATGGAAGCTTTAACCATGGAAGAGAACAGAACGCACTGACTGGGGACCTTAGGCTTCTCGATATGGTACCCAAACCACAATGGACGTAGAGATATCCAGTTTATGGGCATCATGCTGTGATGATAGAAGGAAGACAGAGACGGAGGGAGTCACCCCTTTGTCGTGGGAGTCAGCAGCCAAGAGGAAGGAGACATCCTTCTCTGTTTTGATGTGTTGTGTGTCTCAAGGGGATAGTCATAGAGGGAAGCCTAGTTCAGACCCATGTCGGCTGGAACCAAGCGGCTGAGTGTCTTCTTGGAGAAAGAAGGAAGGAAGGGAGAAAGCGTAGAAAGGAAATGGAATACCACGAAGGCTTGTACGCCCACACTGCCAATGATGCCATCACGGACAAAACCAACTCCTCTATCATTTCTCAAGTTTTATAAACCATGAAAGTGTTGATTGCTGATCATGTCTGACTCTTTGAAACCCCATGGACAGTAGCCTGTCAGGCTCCTCTGTCCATGGGATCCTCCAGGCAAGAACACTGGAGCAGGCTGCCACGCCCTCGTCCAAGGGATCTGCCCAACCCAGGAACAGAACCCAGATCCCCTGCACTGCATTCTTTACCGTCTAAGCCAGCAGGTTTATAAACCGTGGCGAACATTTAACAGAGACGCCAAAACACTCACATGGAAAGCACATATCGTCAGCCAAAAATACTTGAAGAGCCAGTGAATGAGGGATACAAATATGAAAATACGATTTATAACAGTGATGTTACTCACTGAAGAGCTAATGTTCTGAGGTCCCAGATTAATCAATACTTATCTCTGGGACATGGGCTTTTGCAGGAAGTAAAGAATCCTCCTTTATTGACTGTGCCAAAGCCTTTGACTGTGTGGATCACAAGAAACTGTGGAAAATTCTTCAAGAGACGGGAATACCAGACCACCTGACCTGCCTCTTGAGAAATCTGTATGCAGCTCAAGAAGCCACAGTTAGAACTGGACATGGAACAACAGACTGGTTCCAAATAGGAAAAGGAGGACGTCAAGGCTGTATATTGTCACCCTGCTTATTTAACTTCTATGCAGAGTATATCATGAGAAATGCTGGACTGGAAGAAACACAAGCTGGAATCAAGATTGCCCGGAGAAATATCAATAACCTCAGATATTCAGATGACATCACCCTTATGGCAGAAAGTGAAGAGGAGCTAAAAAGCCTCTTGATGAAAGTGAAAGAGGAGAGTGAAAAAGTTGGCTTAAAGCTCAACATTCAGAAAACGAAGATCATGGCATCTGGTCCCATCACTTCATGGGAAATAGATGGGGAAACAGCGGAAACAGTGTGAGACTTTATTTTTCTGGGCTCCAAAATCACTGCAGATGGTGACTGCAGCCATGAAATTAAAAGACACTTACTCCTTGGAAGAAAAGTTATGACCAACCTAGATAGTATATTCAAAAGCAGAGACATTACTTTGCCGACTAAGGTCCGTCTAGTCAAGGCTATGGTTTTTCCAGCAGTCATGTATGGATGTGAGAGTTGAACTGTAAAGAAGGCTGAGCACCAAAGAATTGATGCGTTTGAACTGTGGTGTTGGAGAAGACTCTTGAGAGTCCCTTGGACTGCAAGGAGATCCAACCAGTCCATTCTGAAGGAGATCAACCCTGAGATTTCTTTGGAAGGAATGATGCTAAAGCTGAAGCTCCAGTACTTTGGACACCTCATGCTAAGAGTTGACTCATTGGAAAAGACTCTGGTGCTGGGAGGGATTGAGGGCAGGAGGAGAAGGGGACGACCCAGTATGAGATGGCATCACGGACTTGATGGATGTGAGTCTGAGTGAACTCCGGGAGATGGTGATGGACAGGGAGGCCTGGCGTACTGAGATTCATGGGGTCGCAAAGATATCGGACACGACTGAGCGACTGAACTGAACTGAACTGAACTGAAAGAATCCTCCTGCAATGCGGGAGACCTGGGTTTGATCCCTGGGTTGGGAAGAGCCCCTGGAGAAGGGAAAGGCTACCCACTCCAGTATTCTGGCCTGGAGAATCCCCAAGGACAGAGGAACCTGGAGGGCTGCAGTCCATGGGGTCGAAAGAGTCAGACATGACTGAGTGACGAAGTACAGGACATCACTGGGGCACAATGAATCCGTGGGCTATAAAGATACCTTTGTCCACAGAGAATGATGCTGGTAAATTTTTACAATATATTAACAATAATGTGAGGAGTTCCCTGGTGGTCCAGTGGGTTAAGCCTCTGTGCTCCCAGAGTGGGGGGGCCGAGTTCCACCCCTGGTTGAGGAGCTAGATCCCACAGGCCACAACTAAAAGATCAAACATGCAGCAATTAGGATCTGGCACAGCCAAATAAATAAATAACGAATAGGTTTTTTTGTTTGTTTGTTTGAAGTGAAGGGGATCAGAATATGGCAGCACCCAGATATAGTCTAAGCATCACTTTGAGTTAAAGCAGTTGGGAACCAACACTTTTGCATGTTGGCTCAGAAAGATACAGAAACATTTCTTCCCTCTCCTTATCTGCGTCAACTGGGCATACATCTTCTTTTTAGAAAATTCATCACCCCCTCCCCCCAGAAAGAGAGGGCCAACTCCTCTCACCCAAGAGGAGAGTGGACCGCTAGATGAGTCTGCCTTAGCAGACCTTCGTAAAACATCCTGTATCTTGCATTTTCCCCACCTATATCCTTTGCTGTTCAATTGCTAAGTCATGTCTGACTCTTTGAGACCCCATGCACTGCAGCACGCCAGGCTTCCCTGTCCCACACTATCTCCTGGAGTTTGCTCAAACTCATGTCCATTGAGTTGGTGACGCCATCCAACCATCTCATCCTCTGTCATCCCCTTCTCCTCCTGCCTTCCATCTTTCCCAGTATCAGAGTCTTTTCCAATGAAATGGCTCTTCGCATCAGGTGGCCAAAGTATTGGAGCTTCAGCTTCAGCATCAGTCCATCCAGTGAACACCCAGGACTGATCTCCTTTAGGATGGACTGGTTGGATCTCCTTGCAGTCCAAAGGACTCTCAAGAGTCTTCTCCAGCACCAAAGCTTGACCCATTCCTAGTCTCCATGTTCTGTCATCCCTTGAAGCCCAAGCTGTCTTTAAAAGGGTATATAAGCCCCTGAGTTTAACTGTTTCTTTTCATTTCACTACTTTTTCTATGTACACAAACATGCATAAAAATTGTGCACTTTTTGTCTGTTCCTCTTTCTTCAGACAGTTTAATTCACACACTTCCAGGCAACGAATTTAAGAGGGGAGATGAAAAGTTTTTCTTCCCCAAAAGTGAAATCAGAAAGGAAAATTAAACCTAGGTGCTTGCTTCCGAGTAGTTTCAGGACTGCATTTTCTTTTCTGGGCAGGAGTAAATGCAGAATTCATAAATGAAGAAAAAAAAAACAAACATAAGGTCTAAGACATCCAGGTTAATGAAGAAAATCTAATTACTAGGAGTTCAAAATAACAAAAGCAATTGCTAATGGAATACAATGACCTGGGTTTTTTAAAGACCAGGCAATAACAGAAGGTCAGACGTGTGAAGGGAGCTTGCAGGATTATCAAATGTTCTCTCATACAGTAGCCTCAGAGCGAGCTTACTCTTAACCAAATTTACATAAGCATCGAGATCCAAGAGAGACGAAAAGCTCCTAATAGCTTCAGTTTAGTTCAGTCGCTCAGTCGTGTCCGACTCTTTGCAACCCCATGGAATGCAGCACGCCAGGCCTCCCTGTCCATCACCAACTCCCAGAGCTTATTCAAACTCACGTCCCTTGAGTTGGTGATGCCATCCAAGCATCTCATCTTCTTAATAGCTTAGGGTCAGTATTTAAATGGTTGACATTATTTGAACAAAATGATGAGAGTTAGTTAGACACCCTTTTCCTGGCTTTTCCCAAAGTTAGCTCTCTTTCTTCTTCTATTTTTGCTTTCTTTCTTTACCAAATTTTTATTTTTATTTTTCCTGTGCCACGTGGCATGAAGGATCCTAGTTCCCTGACCAAGGGTCAAACCTGGGCCCCCTTCAAGGGAAGCTGAGAGTCTTAGCCACGGGACCACCAGATGAGTCCTCCAAAGGGTGCTGCATGCCACCTTGCTTTTACTAAAGGCTGACTCTAATATCTGTTTCCGCCAGACCACAGAAATCCAAACAAGCTTTGCAATCTTCAAGGAGCAAAAAGTGAGGGTCTTGTTTAGAGTGTGCTTGGCGGCAGGCAAAGTGCAGAGTCCCAGCAGACAGAGCGGCCCCTCCCCAGGGACCCACCCTCAGCATCTGAGCACCCAGCCATTAGAGCAACTCTGCTGGGTCCTGAGTTATTTGGGCCCCTGAAAGCCAGACACGTCCTAAGGTAACTCCTTCTTCACTTTGCGGTATTTCCAAATGGCATCAAAGCAGCGTGCCGCTTTTATAGATCAGGGGCCTGGGGTGACTGTGAGCTGTCCCCCACCCTCCGTGCCTCAAAGACTCCTGTGGGAAGCACGTCTGTGCTGACCGCAGATGCATCAAGAAAAGGTCCACAGTCTGTTACGCTGGATGCATGGGCCAAGATCAGGTAGGGTGCCCAACACTGTTCTGGGCAATGATGCATTAAAAAAAAAAAAGAAAGAAACTCACGATTGGCAAGGCGCCAAAGCTTAGAGAGAAAGGGAAGATGGTTGATTGATTATGCAGTGCCAGACATGGTCAATATTGATTGGAAGGACTGAAGCTGAAGCTCCAATTCTTGGGCCACCTGATTCAAAGAACTGATTGGAAAAGACCCTGATGTTAGGAAAGGTTGAGGGCAGCAGGAGAAGGGGACGACATAGGATGAGACGGTTGGATGGCATCACTGACTCGATGGACGTGAGTTTGAGCAAGTTCTGGGAGTTGGGGCTGCAGTCCATGCGGTCGCAAAGAGCTGGACATGACTGAGCAACTGAACAAGAACAGACATTGTCAAGCTCCCAGGTATTATTACGAAGCTGTCGCTGGAGAACCACACCCCTGCCCTCCTTGCACGTAGACCTAGAGAAAACCAGAACCAATCACCATCTCTAGCTGTGTTTACACAGCTTCTTTCCCTTAGTCTCCAACTCCACTGTCATGCAAAACGCTTCGCATTTTGTCACAAATATCCACCAATTCATCCTGTGCTCCGTAACCATAACAGCAAAAGTCTCTGATGACAGGCAGGGTCAAAGGGACCCATGTAGCCACCATCCACTCAATTCTGCAGACTTAAAGTCCAGAAGCCAGTCTTCCCTGTTGATGGCCATTTCGATCTTTGCTTCCATCTCCTGTCCTTTGTTTTCCAGTTCTCATAACAGTGACATCAGCTTCGGGGTTGGCTCCCTGGCTGTGTGACCCCATAATCACTATCATGCTGTCATCACTAAAAAAAAATTTTTAATTGGAGTTTAATTGCTTTACAATGTTGTATTCATATCTGCTGTACCATGAAGTGAATCAGCTATAGTGAAAGTAAAAGTCACTCAGTCATTTCTGACTCTTTGTGACCCCATGAACTGTACAGTCCATGGAATTCTCCAGACCAGAACACTGGAGTGGGCAGCCTTTCCCTTCTCCAGGGGACCTTCCCAATCCAGGGATCTAGCCCAGGTTTTCCGCATTGCAGGCGGATTCTTTACCAGCTGAGCCACAAGGGAAGCCCAAGAATACTGGAGTGGGTAGCCTATCCCTTCTCCAGTGGCATTTCCTGACCCAGGAATTGAAGCAGGGTCTCTTGCATTGCAGGACGATTCTTTGCCAACTGAAACCCAGGGAATCGGCTGTAAGTATACATATATCCCCTCCCTGTTGATTCACAGCTCGCCCCACCCATCTAGGTCCTCACGGAGCACTGAGCTGACCTCCCTGCAGCTTCCCACCAGCTGTCTATGCTACACAGTGTGTGTAAGTCAACGCTACTCGATTTCTCTCGATTTGTCCCACCCACGCTGAAATTCTTACTGTCATCTACGCACTTGCGTCTCGTAAGCAAAATGTGACAGGAGGAGACGAAATACACACCGTGCGGTCCACGTTCATCACTGCCTGTTCACATGATACTCGGTGAGTAGAGATTTCCACTGGACTGATTATGTGAGGCAGGTGAGAAGTGCAGTGATGGCAAGGTGGGCAGGAGATGTTTGCAATTGAGTAAGGGGAGGCAGACGGGGGCTAACAGCCCTACGGCCATGCTTTCCATGAGTCCGGGGAGACTAACAGCCCTGCCATGATTTCCATCTGCAACTTGCTTCAAATAACAAAGGAAGCAGTGAGATTCTAAGAAACAGAGGCAATGAAGGAACCCATCTAGGCCATCCTGTCTTGCACTGGCCAGTCGCGCAGGCTGAAAACGACGACCCAGAAGGAAAGATACAGAGAGCCCAGCCCAGAATTCCTTCCTCCGTATCCTGGTGGGGGTGGTGGTGGTGGTGGTGGTGGTGGTGGTTTGGTCGCTAAGTCGTGTCTGACTCTTTACAACCCCATGGACTGTATAGCCCGCCAGGCTCTTCTGTCCATGGGATTTCCCAGGCAAGCAGACTGGAGTGGGTTGCCGTTCCCTTCTCCAGCGGATCTTCCCGACCGGGGATCAAAGCTGGGTCTCCTGCACTACAGTCGGAGTCTTTGCTGCTAAGCCACCAGGGAAGCCCTTTATCCTTTCTACTCATCAGTGAAATAGTGGTAGAGAGTGTTGGTTGAATGTGCACAAAGAAAGAAGCCAAACAGGGACTTCCCTGGTGGTTCAGGGGTTAAGAATCCACCATGCAATAGAGGGGATGAGGGTTTGATCCCGGGTTGCGGAACTAAGATCCCATATGCCATGTAGCGACTAAGCCCGCAACTACTAATCCTGAGCAGTGCGACCGGAGAATCCATGCTCCACAATGAAACACCCCACGCGACGCAACAGAGATCCCAAGTGCCGCAACTGACACCAGCCAAACAAATACATAAAAAGAAAGAAATAATATACAAACAGCTGCTGTAGGGACAGGCAGTGTTTCTACCGTTCCGATAAGAAAAAAATACATATGCATGTGCCAGCCATGAAATATACACTGGGCAATTTCAGCGGCTCTGTATGTAAGTTAAATGCTATTAACATTTGCATTTAAAAACTGGCATCGTACAACATGAAAATGAATGGTAATATTCGTGCTAATAATTTTCCTGTACTTAGAAAAACATTCAATAGCAAATACAAAACACCATGACAAGTCAAAGACGCTTTATATCTCAAGACTCTAACAGCATTATTTCCCTTGCTTCTTGAAAAGGGCTCCACAAATGAGGTATAGCAAGACTCTGTTGGCTCAGACAGTAAAGAATCTGCCTACAATGCGGAAGACCCAGGTTTGATCCCTGGGGTCGGGAAGATCCCCTGGAGAAGGGAATGGCAACCCACTCTAGTATTCTTGTCTGGGAAATCCCATGGACAGAGGAGCCTGGCAGGCCACAGTCCAGTTCAGTTCAGTTCAGTTGCTCAGGCGTGTCCGACTCTTTGCGACCCCATGAATCGCAGCACACCAGGCCTCCCCATCCATCACCATCTCCCTGAGTTCACTCAGATTCACGTCCATCGAGTCAGTGATGCCATCCAGCCAGCTCATCCTCTGTCGTCCCCTTCTCCTCCTGCCCCCCAATCCCTCCCAGCATCAGAGTCTTTTCCAATGACTCAACTCTTCTCATGAGGTGGCCAAAGTACTGGAGTTTCAGCTTTAGCATCATTCCCTCCAAAGAAATCCCAGGGCTGCTCTCCTTCAGAATGGACTGGTTGGATCTCCATGGGGTTGCAAAGAGCCAAATACAACTGAGCACAGACACACACACACTACAAATTATGTAGCCAACTCTGGATATGCATTCTTCACATATCCCCTTCAAGCTTCTAGAAGAATCTAGACACGATAAGGAAAATTATTCCACTTTCTGTATTGGCAGCTTCTGTTTTTTTTTCACTTGGATACTCAAAATCTTGCAGGCAAACATTGTGCAATTATGTTTCACCTGCGAAAGAAGCCACTTTAACAAGATGGACTTGGAAAAGGACGGATGGGTCTTGTTTTGAGGAAGTCAGTCTTGTAGGAAAGCATGTATTTGCTACAACATTAATTTTCTCCAGTCCTCATCCCAATCAGGTTAACTAGAAGTTTTTGCCTGTTGTTGACATCAAGTTTGTCAACAGTTCTCAAATTTGGCTGCACATTAAAATAACCTGGGCAGTGACTTCCCTGGGGGTCCAGTGGCTAAGACGCTACACTCCCAACGCAACGGCTCGGGGTTCAATTCCCGAGCAGGGAACTAGATCCCACATGCCGCAACTAAAATATTCCACGTGCCTTAACTAAGACCCGGCACAGACATAATGGAAAAAAAAAAAATTACCGGGCTCACCTCTAAAATAAAAGTGATCCCAGATCTCATGCTTTACCGGAGAGAAAGCACTCCGAGTGCTATAGAAATCCTGCCTTCAACGAAGGTCAAGACCAACTGCCCAAATCTACGATATTGCTTTGCAACTCTGTCTGAACAAAAGAAAATCCAAGGCATCACACTGAAATTCCAGGCTCCTAGCCAGATTCATTGAGTTCTAAAAGATGAGAATTCTGTACATGTCACAAGCACCCCCCAGTTTACTCTTAGAATCAAGAGCATTGAAGAAACAATGTTTTAAGGTGAATTCTGTGTGTGTGTGCTCTTGCGTGCTCAGTTGCTCAGTCGCATCTGACTCAGTCACGTCCAAGTCTTTGCGAACCCACAGACCATAGCCCTCCAGGCTCCTCTGTCTGTGGGATTTCCCAGGCAAGAATACTGGAGTGGGTTGCCATTTCCTTCTCCAGGGGATCTTCCCAACCCCGGGAATCAAACCCACGTCTCCTGCATTGGCAGGTTGATTCTTGACCACTGTGCCACCTGGGAAGCCCAAGATGAATGGAGAGGGAAGAAAAAAAAAAAGGATCAGCCATGAAGTTGATAGAAATGATAAGAGTCTTTAGGAATCATGTTGTTTTCTAAATATGCCAACCCTCCGGTATTAGCTATCTGTGTCTCTTCAGCAAATTAACATAAGCTTAGCGACTTAACCCTGTGCACATTTATTATCATGTCCTGGTTCCTGTGCATCAGGAATCCGGGTACCGCTTGGGTGGGTCTTCCCCTCAAGGCTGCTCCCAAGGAGTCAGCCACAGCTGAGCTCCCATCTGAGGATCCAGTCGGGGAAGGACCGACTTCTAAGCTCCCGTGGCGGCTGACAGAATTCAGTTCCTTGTGCGTCTGAGCACCGAGGCCCTCAGTTTCTTTCCACGTGGGTCCCTGGAACATGGCAGCTTACTTATACAGAGGCAGGAAAGGAGAGAGGCGGTGAGCAACAGGGGACCTACAGTCTGTTTTGAGGTCTTCCCACATGGCGCTGGTGGTAAAGAACCTGCCCTCCAGTGCAGGAGACATAAGAGATGCTGGTTAGGTCCCTGGGTGGGAAGATTGGCTGGAGGAGGAAATGGCAACCCACTCCAGTATTCCTGCCTGGAGAATCCCATGGACAGAGGAGCCTGGTGGGCTATGGTCCTTGGGCTCGCCAAGAGTTGGACACGACTGAGTCAGCACACACAGCCCAATCTAGCACAATCACAGAAGAGGGAGCAAGTATATGTGTCCGGCGTTGTATTCTGTTGATCGGGAGTAAGTCACCGAGCGTGTGTACATAGAAGAGAGAAGGGTGTAGATCCTAGGAGGAGGGTTTTGGAAGCCAGCTTAGAGCCTAATAATACGTCAGACTGGTGAGAAAAGGGAACGCTCTTTAACTATTGTTAGGAATGTAAACTGATCCAGCCACTATGGAAGACGGTATGGAGATTCCTTAAAAAACTAGGAATAAAACCACCATATGACCCAACAATCCCACTCCTAGGCATAAACCCTGAGGAAACCAAAACGGAAAAAGACACATGTATCCCATCGTTCACTGCAGCGCTATTTAAAAGAGCTAGAACATGGAAGCAACCCAGATGTCCATCAACAGATGAATGGATAAAGACGTTGTGGTATATAGACACAATGGAATATTACTCAGCCATAAAAAGGAACACATTTGAGTTGGTTCTGATGATGTGGATGAACCTAGAACCTATTATACAGAGTGAAGGGAGTCAGAAAGAGAAAGAGAAATATCGTATTCTAACGCACATATATGGAATCTAGAAAAATGGTACTGAAGAATTTATTTACAGGCAGCAATGGAGAAACCATACAACATTCTAAATCAACTGTACTCTGATAAAAATATTTTGTTGATGGCATATACTTTATAATGTTGCTACGACAGTCATTTGAATGACTACATGCCACGAGTTTGGCCAGATGGCCGGGAGACACTGGTTCCATAAATAAGAGGTTAGCATTGCCTTTAAGTCTATAACACACTTGGTTTGCTATAATCAAGGCCCATTCTCTCTTTTAGCCAGTATTAGTAAACAAAGAAACATGTATTCCACTTTAATATATGACTACAATGAAAGTGAAAGTTGATCAGTCATGTCCGACTCTTTGCAACCCCATGGGCTATACAGTCCATGGAGTTCTCCAGGCCAGAATACTGGAGTGGGCAGCCTTTCCCTTCTCCAGGGAATCTTCCCAACCCAGGGGTCCAACCCAAAGAAATATCTGTAGGACACAGTGGAAGAGCAAGGTACTTTTTAAAATGCAACCTTAAAAATAATCGGTGCAAAAAAAATTTTTAATTAAAAAAAAAATGCTCCGTGTGAAATGAACAGCTATGAGTCCCTTCACATGACTGATACAGGGGCAAAAGAGAGCTGTTTTCACATTAGAGAGAAGGCATCATGCCAGGCATCACCACACAACGGGCAGAAAACCGCCATGCCCCGAACACTGTAATGTGTTACCTTAACTGTAGTTAACTCTTTGCATGAATGTGCGCTAAGTCACTTCAGTCATGTCGGACTCTTTGTGATCCTATGGGCTGCAGCCCACCAGGCTCCTCTGCCCATGGGATTCTCCAGGCAAGAATACTGGAGTGGGTTGCTGAAAGGTTGTTGCTGAACCACAAAAGATACCGGGATTCTTGGCCTCCAGACGAGAGGAATTTAGTCTGGGGCCAGAGACGAGGCTCTGAGCTTTTGTGTCATAAAGTTTTATTAAAGTATAAAAGAGAAAGAGAAAGCTTCTGATATAGACATCAGAAGAGGGCAGAGACAGTGCCCCCCTGCTTGTCTTTAGCTGGATGTTATATAGCTACTAGAAGTCTGCGAATTAAAGAAAGGAAATGTCTCAAAACTCAGAGAATGGCACCAGGCCCCTCACCCACAACATGCATTTGGGGATAACATGGGCTCCAGGTGAGTCATCCCGGGCCATACAACAATTGACCTGAATCTTGAAGAAAGGCAGATTTCCAGGCAAATATATCGTTTCGTGAACATAGATTAGGAGAACCATGTAGGAGTAAAACATACTGGTTTGTCAAGTCGGTTCTGAGTCTTGGGCAGAATCGACTTAAGAGTCTAGGGTAAATACATAGTTCATTAACATAGCTTCACACAAACATTTCCATCAGAAAAACGCATCGGTGAGCTCAAGGTTTGAGACAAGTGAAGTTTAGGTGGAACCAGCTGTTGTCTGGCAACACAGAATTTTAAGAGAACCCTCTCTTTAAATTTGTACAGAGAAGGGGAAAAAAATATAACACGTTTGTTTCCTCCTGCCTCTTAAGAGAGAGAGAAAAAAATGTCTGACACTTTCAGCCTATTTCTTCCATTTGGAGACCTCTGGCCTTCCTGCCTGTTACCCTCTCGCTGACATGCCCTCCTCCAGAGGATCTTCCCGACCCAGGGTTCGAGCCCGTATCTCTTTCGCCTCTTGCATGGGCAGGAGGTTTCTTTACGATTAGTGCCACCTCAGAAGCCCGATTAACTGTTTAAGAGACTAACAAATAAGACACCAAGTAGCTCGTAGGTAAAGAGGGTCACTTCAGGCTGAAACATTCCACACTGAGGTCATCTAACTAAGGGAAGGGCGGTAAATAAAACGCATTGCTATTGGAAAGTCTATAAACAGCAAGTTATTCAAGATATCGATGGGCGAGTCCCTTATTTGGCTCAGAGTAGTAGCGTTCTGCTTGTTCTGCAAGATGATACTGGGCTCCTCCATGGCTTTCTTTGGGTCTGAAACTGATGGCTAGAATCATTCCACGGGGTGGTTGGATACCCTTTCCCCTGCATGCTGGTTTAGTGGTCAAGACGGATGACGCTACGTGCATTGAGAACACACGAAGGACTTCCTTGGTGGTTCCATGGTTAAGAATCCACCTGCTGACACAAGGGGGACGCTGGTTTGATTCCTGGTCCGGGAAGATGCCACATGCCACATGGGGCAACTAAGACTGTGCACCAGGACTATTGAAGCCCGAGAGACTGGCACCCGTGCTCAACGAGAGAACCCACCGCAATGAGAAGCCCGCCTACAGCAGCTAGAGAGTGGCCCCCGCTCGCAGCCAGAGAAAGCCTGCGCATGGCAACAAAGGCCCACCACAGTCGAAAAAGAAAATACATCTTGAAAAAAAGGAAGGCACGGAAAGGTTAATTGCTCACATGGTGAGGCTTTGCTAGGGAGGACAAGGCAAGCTCCCAAGAGAATATACAGGAAGGTTTGAAGTGGTGAGGCTTTGCTATGGAGGACAGGGCAAGCTCCCAAGAGAATATACAGGAAGGTTTGAAGCGGGGAGCAGGGAAGAGGCAGCACAGTTTCTAGGAGCTTAGGGGCTGAGCCTGCGGTGAGAGGTCCTGAACACAGGTTGTTGTCTGCAGAGTGTAAACCCCGTCATCAGCCTGCCCAGGTGTGGGCAGGAGGGGACGGGGAGAGGAGGACTTGAAAATGGTCAGTGGCCTGATGTCAACGGTCGAGTCAATTCTTCATCAAAGTGCTTTCTCTATTTTATCTTCGCTGCACTGCGCAGCATGTGGGATCTTAGTTCCTTGACCAGGCGTCAAACCCATGCCCTCTGCAGCGGAAGCGTGGAGCCTTAACCACTGGGGAACCGGGAAAGTCCTGCAAAGCACCTCCTTCATGCAAGTTAAGTAACCGAGTCACACGGATTCACCTCGTTGCCTGGGATCAAAAGTCAAACCAACCTCTCCAGAAACAAGCCAGAATCAGACTTGACTACCTGATGGTTTCATTGGAAGGACAGGTGCTAAAGCTGAAGCTCCAGTGCTTTGGCCACTTGATGCGAAGAGCCAACTCACTGGAAAAGATCCTGACGCTGGGAAAGATTGAGGGCAGGAGGAGAAGGGGACGACAGAGGATGAGATGGCTGGACGGCATCACCGACTCAATGGACATGAGTTTGAGCAAGCTCCGGGAGATGGTGAAGGACAGGGAGGCCTGGTGTGCTGCAGACCATGGGGTGGCAAAGAGCTGGACACAACTGAGCAACTGAACAACAGTTAACAACCTGGGCCCCAGCTTAAGCTTGTGCCAACTTTGCATTCAGGGAAGATCAGGAGAATAACAAAGCGTTGCTGTTGATCTCCCCTGCAGGTGAGATCTTGAAATGCACATTCAAGGGCTGAGAGATCTTTGAAAGAGCCATCATACGACGCCGACCACATCAGAGGAGATGGAGAGACTGGAAATGCAAGAATGCGGACTCAACCTATTATAAGAAATATGCCATCATCTCCAGCTTCTGTGGTTATATCTCACATTATACACAAGCTTTCTATGTAAGGATTTCTTTTTTCTCTCTCTTTTTTTTAAAGGCATTTTTTAGGACGTCCCTGGTGGTAAAGAATCTGCCTGCCAATGCAGAAGACATGGGTTCGATCCCTGGCTCAGGAAGATCCCAAATGCCGTGGAGCAACTAAGCCCGAGTGCCACAACTATTACCCAAGCCTCTGCTCCAGGGCCAGGGAGCCCCAGGTACTGAGTCCAGATGCCACAACTACTGAAGCTGGTGTACCTGAGAGGCCTTGCTCTGAGCAAGCCGCTCAGTGAGAAGCCCACCCACCATAATTTGCAGCCCCTGTTCACTGCAGCTAAAGAAAGCTCAGGCAGCATGAAGACCCAGCACAGCCAATAAATACATAAAATCACACACACACACACATATACATATTTCTATGATCCAAAGGATGTTGGCAATCTGATCTCCGGTTCCTCTGTCTTTTCTAAATCGAGCTTGCACGTCTGGAATTTTTCAGTTCACGTATCGTTGAATATATAAATCTGTCTAAAAAATTCTGTTTTTTTAAACAGAATTTCCCTGGTGGTTCAGGGGTTAACAGTCCATACTTCCAACACAAGGGTGTGAGTTTGATCCCTGGTCACGGAACTACGATCCCAGACGCCTTGCAGTATGGCCAGAAAATGAAGAAAAAAAAATATTTTTTTTAAAAAGAGGCATTTTTACGCCTCAAATTAAGCACGTGTATTCTCTGTAAGGATGCCTTGATAAGTAGCTTTTGTGTACCAGCACTGCAGGCTTCCACGACTCCAGGGGAGACAGTTTCAAAGCTCCGAATTAGTATACTATTATTATTATTTGATAAACAATGATCCTTTTCAGCTCCTCCTCTCAAAGACAGCTGGCTTGCCTTCCAGACAGTGGGACGCTTCCAGAGACAAGGGTCCTTCACTGAAGAGTTCACCTCGCAGAAGCAGTAAATAGAGGTCAAGGACAGACAGCAGCCGAGGACTTCACTATCTGAGACGCCTCTTACCGCCAGCTTACAGCGTGCCTTAATATGGGGATGAGAGACCTTCAATTGTCATTCCCCACAACTCATTCATCTTGTGCCGTCGTGAAAGCCAATTAGGCAACATAAATGTGAGCGACTTCACTGGCAGATCCTCTCTGTTGTCATTAAATCTCCTTCTAAAGTGTTTAAAGGACCCTTTGAATGTAGCGCCAAGGGAAAAAAGCAGCAGGCTATGCTTCCACCATCTGAGAAATTGCTTTACAACACTTTCATCCCAGCAGACACGCACTCATACAGTTCAGGGACTGGGTTTGGCACTTAAAATACATATTGTACTTTTAGTCGCTCAGTGGGGTCCGACTCTTTGCAACCTTGTGGACTGCATGTAGCCCGCCAGGGTCCTCTGTCCATGGGATTCTCCAGGCAAGAACACTGGAGTGGGTTGTCATTTCCTCCTCCAGGGGATCTTCCCAACCCAGGGATCAAAGCCAGGTCTCCCGCATTGCAAGAGGATTCTTTACCAGCTGAGCCTCCAGGGAAGCCCAAGAATACTGGAGTGGGTAGCCTATTCCTTCTGCAGGGGATCTTCCCAACCCAGGGATTAAACCCAGGTCTTCTGCATCACGGGTGGATTCTTTACCATCTTAGCCACCAGAGAAGCCCAGGGAAAATAAATAAATAAATAAATAAATATATATATATATATATACACACTGATGAATAAGCAGGAAGATAAACATGCAAGCTTAAAACGATACACTTATTTTATACTAAAGGAACGTGCATTATGCTAACAGGAGCAGCTGCCAGCTCAGACCACTCCAGGGATGAAATTCAACTCATCATCACTTAGCCCTTAAGGCTCTTCCTTCATTGATATCCCCTTAAGACTCTTCCTTCATCGATATCTCCTGAAGGTTTGCTTATTTCATTTACTATGGATGGACATTTGAGTGGGTTTCTTCTTTAATGGAGAAAGTTGCTCAGTCTTGTCCCACTCTTTGCGACCCTGTGGACTATACAGCCCATGGAATTCTCCAGGCCAGAATACTGGAGTGGGTAGCCTTTCCCTCCTCCAGGGGAATCTTCCCGACCCAGTGATCGAACCCAGGTCTCTTGCATCGTAGGTGGATTCTTTACCAGCTGAGCCACCAGGGCAGCCCAAGAGTCCTGGAGTGGGTAGCCTATCTCTTCTCCAGGGGCTCTTGAGGGGATTATAAACAGTGCTGTTAAAAAAGTTATTTTCCATGTCAATGTGGATGAAACATGGATTTCTATGCATGGAATTGCTCAGTTTAGGGTATGCTAAGCCACTTCAGTCGTGTCCGACTCTGTGCGACCCCACAGATGGCAGCCTGCCAGGTTCCCCCGTCCTTGGGATTCTCCAGGCAAGAACACTGGAGTGGGTTGCCATTTCCTTCTCCAATGCAGGAAAGTGAAAAGTGAAAGTGAAGTTGCTCAGTCGTGTCTGACTCTTTGCTGCCCCATGGACTGCAGCCTACCAGGCTCCTCCGTCCATGGGATTTTCTAGGCCAGAGTACTGGAGTGGGGTGCCAATACATTTTCCTTTAGTGGGGACGGCTGAGCAATTTTCCTGCCTGACCAATCTGTACACTGTGAGAGAGTTCCCGTTGCTCCACACCTTCGCCAGCATTGATGTTGTCTGTTTTTTGTTTGTTTGTTTTAGATTCTGGTAGTTATACAGTGCCATGACACCATTTTCAATCTGCCTTATCCTGATGACTAATAAACTTCAGAAGTTTTTCATGGTTATTGGTTATTTAGATACTCTTTGGGCTTCCCTTGTGGCCCAGCTGGTAAAGAATCTGCCTGCAATGTGGGAGACCTGGGTTCAATTCCTGGGTTGGGAAGATTCCCCTGAGAAGGCAATGGCGACTCACTCCAGTATTCTGGCCTGGAGAATGCCATGGACTGTATAGTCCATGGGGTCACAAAGAGTCAGACACGACTGAGTGAGTTTCTTAGATACTCTTCTTAATTTTATTATTATTGCTTTTATTTTGGGGTACACTGTGCAACTTTTGGGATCTTACTTCCCTGACCAGGGATTGAATCCCACACCCACGGCAGTCAGTGTAAGTGCTGAGTCCTAAGCACTGGACAGCTGAAGGGATTCCCTAAACAGTCTGTTTGGAAAGTGTCTATTCGGGAACTTCCCTGGGATTCCAGTGGTTAAGACTCTGTGCTTCCACCGCATGGAACTCTGGTCAATCTCTGGTGACAGAACTTAAGATCCCAGGCAGTATACTAAAAAAAAAAAAAGAAAAGAAAGAAAAAGAAAAGTGTCTATTCAGGCCCATATTTCATTAGAGTTTTCTACATTTTTGATACTGACATATATTGTTTATACATTCAGCACATATACATATGTATATACATACACATATTATATATTAATTTATATATTTCTCACTCCTTTAAGTGAGCTTCTTTAAGGGGTTTTAAAGGGCTTCTTTAACTGACCTTCCTTTAAGTGGCTTCCCTGATGGCTCAGCTGGTAAAGAATCTGCCTGCAATGCGGGAGACCTGGGTTCGATCCCTGGGTTGGGAAGATGCCCTGGAGAAAGGAAAGGCTACCCACTCCAGTATCGTGGCCTGGAGAATTCCATGGACTGTATAGTATATACGGTTGCAAAGAGTCGGACACGACTGAACGACTTGCACTTCACTTCACTCCTTCAGTGTTGTCTTTTAAGGAACAGAAACTCTAAATATTTTTAGCTTTGATTGTGGTGTAATTTGAGCCTCCCTGCCCATGAGTACTCAAAAACACTCATCTTAGCCACAGTCTTGAATGAGGGTATCCACTAGCATTTCCAACAAATTGTACCTTGTGTATTGGTTTGCTTACATCATCACACAGGGATCCTGATCTCCACGCCAAAAGGACTGTCTGTCTTCTTTATCACAGCAGGAGCATAATAACTCCTGGGTTTAACTTTTAATACACGTGAAGACTTAAACAACACTCGCTGTTACCATAGAAAGCAAATCAGCGGGAAGTTTACAATATTGGAAATCAGAGGACAATTACATACCAAATGAATATCTTCTCCATTAACTAAAGGCAGTTTTTGTTCAATACATACATCCCAGATTTACCTGGATTACTCATCAGACTGATGCATCCAGCTGCAGTCAATTTGCCTTTATTCACACATCTATCCAGGTTTGCCCCTAGGAAAGTATAATTAGGAAGATGGTGGCTCTTAAAATGGTTTCCCAGGTGGCTCTGTGGTAAAGAATACACCTGCCTGTGTGGGAGATGTGAACTCATAACCTGGCTTGGGGAAGATCCCCTGGAGAAGGAAAGGGCAACCCACTCCGGTATTCTTGCCTGGGAAATCCCAAGGACAGAGGGGGGTGGTGCAGGGGAGGGGTGGCTACAGAGGAGCCTGTGGGGGTGGGGGCGGGGGGCGGGGGTAGTGGGGTGGGGGGAGAGGGGCTACAGTCCACAAAGTTGCAAAGAGTCAGATATGACCAAGCAAACGCACAAACAACAGCAAGCTCTTGAAATGCTAGATCAAGGAAGACCTTCGGCTTAGCTTTTCACCGTCGGGATGCTCGAGAGCTCAGTTGACAGGGAGAGTACCCAGCTGTGCAGTAGTGAAGACAGAAAATTTAAAAATGAAGGATGATATCATCTTGGGTAGGGTAAAAATAAGGGCTGAGGATAGAACCGATGCTGCAGAGGGCAAGGATCTGGGTGGGAAACATGACGGGCATTAAAAACTGGGGATCAAACCAAGCACCCCCTGCAACAGAGGCTCAGAGCCTTAAGCACTGGACCACCAGGGAAGTCTGATAAAAGACAAAGCAACTGGCAAGAGAAAAGAACAACTGTTGATTACTAGCCCTCATCATTTCCCCAGAGCAGGTGTCCAAGAGGGGTGGTCACTCCGGCCTTACGGGAAAGGGGTGATCGCTCAGGGTTTACGGAGTCGGCGAATGCAGAAAAGAAGGGCTGGCTTGCATCAGAGGATGATAAACTCTGGTAACTGACAGGAGAGAGAGAGAGAAACTTCAGGAGAAGGTGAGGTTTACGGTTTTACAAACATCTCATACTCTCCAACTTTTGATCTTGGCATATCCCCTGGAGAACATCTGTGGCCGGTTCTGCCTGGATTAGCCTTCACCAAGAAAAGAGTCATGCAGAGATGTGAGAGCTGAGCACAGAAGAATTGATGCTTTCCAACTGTGGTGCTGGAGAAGACCCATGAGAGTCCGCTGGACTGCAAGGAGATCCAACCAGTCCATCCTAAAGGAAATCCACCCTGAAGATTCATTGGAAGGACAAATGCTGAAACTCCAATACTCTGGCCACCCAAAGGGAAGAAGTGGAAAAGATTGAGGGCAGAAGGAGAAGGGGGCAACAGAGGATGAGATGGTTGGATGGCATCACCGACTTGATGGACATGAGTTTGAGCAAGCTCCAGGAGACGGTAAGGGACAGGGAGGCCTGGCATGCTGCAGTCCATGGGGTCGCAAAGAGCCGGACATGACTGAGCAACTGAACAACATCTCCTTTCTGGGCATGGTTTGGCTTCTCCCTCCTCCTCTGGAGTATCTGTCCACGGGGGAGAGATTCCAGATGCTCATACTGGGGTCTACCTATCTCCTGCCTCACAAGGGCCTAGTCCTTGGTCTGGCTCCCAAGGCACATTCTGAGACTGAGAAGGACCCTGCAGGGTTCCTGGGCACCAGGTCTTTCTGGGTTCCCCTCCAAATTACTTTGATTCTAGCAAACAGCCTTCATTCAGGTAGAAGACAGATGGGCTCCAGGTTAGGCATTTACAGACAGCCTGCTGTTTGCATTTACTGAGACAAGAGACAGCTGGGCTCCGGTTGGGACATTTACAGTTAGCCTCCTAATGGCCCCTCGGAAATGAAAGTAACAACAGAAACAAGGTAAATAGCCAGCCTATGTCTCTTGCAAAGACCTCAAGGTAAGACACATGGCAAAGACAAAAAGGGGCAAAACGTTGTCTGATTAAGTAAAGGATTAAGGGATTGTTAGGACCAACCTGGAGCCAAGACAAGGCTCTAAGGGGCAGGCTAGGCCTGAGGTTTAGTCTCTAGGAAAGCTGAGGCACTGGGAACTCCCACAGGCAGTATAGCTCGACCAATTAGAAAAAATCCCGTAGCCCCCCAGCCCGAGCCAGACCCGAGCCAATCCGGATAGGGATGCAAGGTTTAAAAGTCCTGCGCGCGTGCACGGTTTAGCCAATCAGCTATGCTATTACAGGAACAAAGAACCGTCTGTATAAAAGTAGATGTGATTCAGAGCTCAGGGCTCTTGTCAAGACTCCACTACGCTGGATGAGACCTGAGCCCTAGCTCGAGCTAGCAATAAAACCCCTTTGTGCTTTTGCATTGCTGTGAGCGTCTTATTCTCTCAGTTTTGGGGACTCAGACTTTGGGCACAACAGGATCTCCGTTCCCCTCCCCTTTGGGGACAAAAGAGACACTACAGACATGTGGAAAGGCTCCTTGTGGGTCAAAAGTTAGGGGCCAAGGCCAGCCCATAATGAGTCACGCTCCTTCCAGAAGCCTTCACTGCAAGATCCATCTTGGCTGAGGGATGTGTGGGCACCCAGCGGAGGGTCCCAGGGTGGGTCGGGTGTGGACAGAGAAACCAGATACTTGGCCGGAAGGAAGACAAAGACCAGAAGAACTGACCTATATAAATAAACGATGTAACCACCTCTTTGCACTCTCGATCACGAGGGCGGATGCCCACACCCTTTCTCTCTGGGTGTGTGCCTCTCTGCCTTGCTCTCAACTAAACCAACTGCTTCTCTGTGTGGTCTCCCACTTGTTGCTGTGCTGAAGAATCAACGTTGCACCTGCATTAACAGTTTTGGCCTCTGTGATAAACGCATTTTTCACCGGGGAGCAGAGATCCAGGGAGAAACAGCTTCGAGCCTCTAAGCCCTTGCTGGTCTGGTGGCTAGGATTCCTGGTTTTCATCCAGGCTGCCCAGGTTCGATTCCCTGGGCAGGGGAATCAAGATCTGGCTTCGGGCCACTGCTCACCTCCTGAGATTGAACCTACCTGAGTTTCTCTGAGTTCCAAAGGGCAGATCAAAGCCATGGCTAATCAGAGAAGGGAAGGGTTGGGAGATCAAGAAGGAACAAAAAGCCAAGAGCAGCCTTGATACATCGTCCTGGTTCTCCATCGAGGGATACACACAACAATACCTTTGAGCTGTTTTGCAGATACTGAAACCCCTCCAGGTGGGACAGGTTGATGACTACTGGAGGTATGCTGTCCACATGCGTGTAGACCCCAGACCAGCTGGAACTGAAGGTTGATGATGCTGACTCCTAGTTACCTCACCAGCAACCCATCAAAGGAAGGTCCACCAGCTGATCACGCCCTCTTTGAACCATTACTGCTGTAGCCACGCATTCTGGGAAACAACCTCACTGAGAAGGACGATGCAGATGGTGGAGTGCAGTTGATTACACCGGCGGGCCCAAGGCAGAGTCTCCTCTTAGCCAAGGACCATGACCCGTTTTTGTGAAAACCCGATATACCCTAAGTATACGTGCCCAAACCCACCTCCCCAAATTCCCTGAAACTAGTCTGAACAAAGGAAAATAAAGATACCATCAAAGTTAACGCATGATTCATATGCCTTAAGCCTAGGCAGTTAACAGTGGACAATTATCAATAGGCCTGTGGTCATACCCCAATAAGCATAATAGAATTTATGATTCTATTCGGTTACACAGATAATTAGGGTATTCTTTTAGGCGACTGAGAGTCTAGATACAAGCCCTGGGGCTCTTTCATTTGGGGGCTTAGTTTTCCAGTTGGTATTTCACTTCCATAGATGGGCATAGAGCTCAAAGTCCACAGTCTGGCCCAAGATGGGGTCCTGCTTTCAAGACAGAGCCTGTTCTGTCTGTTTCCTCCTACATTATGATAAAACTTCTCACTGTCCTCTCCAAGGAGGCACACATAGCTTTTTCGAGGCAGGAGCCCGCTGTATCCCCCATTGCCTGGCCAAACAATAAAAGCCACTCTTTTTTCTCCTGCAGCTGAAACTCTGTCCCCGACGTTTGATTTGGCACTGGCATACAGAAAAGCTGAGCTTTCGGCATCCATTTCTGACCCCTTTTGACCAATTCCAGGCATCAGTGAACGGCTTCCTTGGTGGTGCCATAGGTAAAGAATTGTCCTGTATTGCAGGAGACCCAGGTCTGATCCCTGGGTTGGGGAAAGATCCCCTGGACAAGAGAATGGCAACCCACTGCAGTATTGTTGCCTGGAGAATCCCATGGACAGAGGAGCCTGGAGGGCTACAGCCCAGGGGGTCGCAAGCGTCGGACATGAGTGAGTGACTAAAATGCCACCACCAGGCACCAGGGAAACTGCTTCTAAAGCTCATCTTCCATTTTCACCAGGGAAGAAGCCCTTTGGTGTGTCCACTCAACACTGCCCTCTTGGTTGCTGCAAAACGACCCCTCTTTCTGTTGGGAATATAGGAAGCTCTTAAAGAGAAGTGCCGGCCCAAGTAATAGACAAAAATAGTTCAAACCCAAGTGCTTCATAACAGCTTTGCAAGAGACTTGAAACGTTTTCAATTATATAGTAGCGCAGGTTTCCCGAGAAGTGGGGCAATCTGTACGCGAGCTATTATTCTCTGATGTCAGATTACAGTATAAGCAAAGCAATTAGCTTGAAAGGGTTTAGGAGGACCGGCATGGAACAGAGGTAGATATCCAGAGACAGGGAGGCAGTCTTCAGGATTCACAGGCAAAGTCCAAGGGCAACAATCAATGCCCTGTACTTGGGTCAACAATAGATGGATTTGCATGATTGTAGCCTCAAATCTTAGGTTCCCGGGTGAGCCCTGTGGTTGAGTTCTGTGCTTCCTAGGAATGAAGCTGCTGACCAAACTCCCAACCCCACCCCATCCCCCAGCCATGGACAATCCAAGAACTATGAGCTGTTTTCCCCAGAAATCTGGCATTATTTGGGGGACTTCCCTGGTCCTCCAGTGGCTAAGACTTTGAGCTCCCAACGCATAGAGCCAGGGTTCAATCCCTAGTCAGGGAGCTAGATCCCACGTTGTTGTTCAATTGTTCAGTCATGTACGACTCTTTGGGACACCCCATGGGCTGCAGCACGCCAGGCCTCCCTGTCCACCACCAACTCCTGGAGTTCATTCAAACTCGTGTCCATTGACTCTGTGATACCATCCAACCATCTCATCCTCTGTCGTCCCCTCCTTCATCCACCTTCAATCTCTCCCAGCATCAGGGTCTTTTCTAATGAGTCAGTTCTTCTCATCAGGTGGCCAAAGTATTGGAGCTTCAGCTTCAGCATCAGTCCTTCCTATATTCAGGGTTGATTTCCTTTAGGATTGACTGGCTTGATCTACTTGCTGTCCAAGGGACTCTCAAGAATTTCCTCCAGCACCACAGTTTGAAGGCATCAATTCTTCAGCACTCAACCTTGCTTATGGTCCAGCTCTCATATCCATACATGACTGCTGGAAGAAACCATAGCTTTGACTAGATGGACCTTTGTTGGCAAAGTGATGTCTCTGCTTTTTAACACACTGTCTAGGTTGGTCATAGCTTTTCTTCCAAGGAGCAAGTGTCTTTTAATTTCGTGGCTGCAGTCACCATCTGCAGTGATTTTGAAGTCCAGGAAAATAAAACCTGTCACTCTTTTCAGTTTCTCCCCTTCTATTTGCCATGAAGTGATGGGACCAGATGCCATGATCTTAGCTTTCTGAAAGTTGAGTTTTAAGCCAGCTCTTTCACGCTCCCCTCTCACTTTTCACCAAGAGGCTCTTTAGTTCCTCTTTGCTTTCTGCCATTAGAGGCGTACATCTGCATATCTGAGGTTATTGCTGACTGTGGCTCAGATCAGCAATATTTTGCAAAACTCAGGCTCAAATTGAAGACGGTATGGAAAACCACTACACCATTCAGGTATGACCTAAATCAAATCCCTTATGGTTGATTATATAGTGCAGGTGACAAATAGATTCAAGGGATTAGATCTGGTAGACAAGGTGCCTAAAGAACTGTGGACGAAGGTTCGTAACATTGTACAGGAGGTGGTAACCAAAATCATCCTCAAGAAAAAGAAATACAAAATGTTGAAATGGTTGTCTGAGGAGGCCTTACAAATAGCTGAGAATTGAGGAGAAGCAAAAGGCAAAGGAGCAAGGGAAAGATAAACCCAACTGAATGCAGACTTCCAGAGAATAGCAAGGAGAGATGAGACAGCCTTTTTAAGTGAACAGTGCAAAGAAATAAGGGGAAAACAACAGAATGGGAAAGACCAGAGGTCTCTTCAATAAAATTGGAGATACCAAGGGAACGTTTCATGCAAAGATGGGCTCAATAAAGGACAGCTCTCACGTGCTGCAACTGAAAGGTCCTGCGTGCCCCAAGTAAGAAGACTTGGAGCAGCCAAATAAGTAAAATAAATCTCAAAGAGAGCAAATTGTCATTATTTCACATATAAGCATACTTTGGGACTTTTAGTGAAGCTATTCAAACCAGCACCCACTTAAGTCATTTCTGATAACCATCACATTCATGCTTTAAAAGAAAAAAGAGAGAAAGTGAAGTCACTCAGTTGTGTCCGACTCTTTGCAACCCCATGGAGTGTAGCCCAGCAGGCTCCTCCACCCATGGAATTTTCCAGGTAAGAATACTGGAGTGGGTTGCCATTTCCTTCTTCAGGGGATCTTCCTGAGCCGGGGATTGAACCTGGGTCTCCCGCATTGCAGGCAGACGCTTTACCATCTGAGCCACCAGGGAAGCCCATTCATGCTTTGAACATATTCAAAATCCACTTGACTTTCAAGCCTATCATATCATATTGATTTTATCCCTTAATCTTTACTAAGGGTAAATGAAGACTGTTGAAGATGATTAACGTAAATCTGGGGCGGGGGCCGGTGGGGGGAACAACTAGCCAAGTCTTAAGATTTATATCAGCTTGTGCTTTTTGTGTAGAATAGATCTTTATCAAATGTCAGATGTTTATCAAATGCTCAGTGGAATCAATTTGGTAAAGTAGCAGCATTCTCCTTCACAGAAACCAAGCAGGAGGGAAAGATGAGATGTTTAGCATACTGATGGTTAGGATGTTTGAAAAGAGATGGGAAAAGACCAATGTTCCTATGAAAGAAAGCGCTGTTTTGAGGAACCTAAGTAAGACAGGGCTTCTCAGGGGGCTGCCGTGGTAAAGAACCCAGCTGCCAAGCAGGAGATGCGGGTTCGATCCCTGTGTTGGCAAGATCTCTTGGAGGAGCGAAGGACAACCCATTGCAGTATTGTTGCCTGGAGAATTCCACGGACAGAGGAGCCTGGCGGGCTACAGCCCATGGTGTTGCAAACAGAAGGACACGACTTAGCAACTGAATGCAAGTAAGATGGAGGAGTTAGGCAATTGGAATTCACTCGGCGTTGAAAGGCGTTAGATTTAAATGTTATGTTTTTACCGGTTAAATCAAGCCCTTTATAAAAACTTCGAAGCCCAAGCGATATTACATGAAAGAGACACGGACAGCCTGGGCACTGAAGGTGCATATTCCCAGGTGTTCTGCTTACCTGTTTGCAGGGCATCTGGGCCCTCCTTTTTGTCTGTTCCCATGTACCATCCACCCATATTCACTGGGGGTGTCAATGAATGATGTCAGCGAACACGTCCTTCATCCTTCGTCAAGGCCCTTGTCTGCGCAGCCATTATCTTCTTTTCTATTTCCCCATTGACTTGTTCAGCTCTCTGCCTTTGGGTTACAGAGAGCCGTGTCTAACCCACAGAGACATTCCTTTCAGTAAAAACAAGGAAGAGGGGACTTCCCTACTGGTCCAGTGGCTAAAACGCCAAGCAGGGGGCCCGGTTTGATCCCCGGCTGGGTGACGCTAGTGGTGAAGAACCTGTGCCTGCCAAGGCAGGAGACAGTAAGACCCAGGGGTTCGATCCCTGGGTTGGGAAGATCCCCTGGAGAAGGAAGCGGCAACCCTCTCCACTATTCTGGCCCGGGAAGTCCCAGTGGACAGAGGAGCCTGGCGGGCTAGAGTCCACGGGGTCACAAAGAGTCAGATACAACTCAAGCGACTTCGCACGCACACAAAGAGAACTCGAGTCCATATTCCACAACTCAAGAGTTTACACGCCACAATGCTCAAAGATCCTATGTGCTGTAGCTAAGACCTGGCACAGCCAAACAAATCAATATTTTTTTAAAATTCAAGGAAGGAATCTCTTTGGATCATTTTTGCTGCCTCCTCCATCCCCAAGGTCAACTTCCCGGCAATGGGGAACCAGGCCATCACTCACCAGACATCAAGTTGAGACCAAGCTCCTTGTCACAAGCCAGCGGCCCCGTTAAACACTCAAGAGTTCCAAAGGCTGGCAAATCCCATCCGGGAGAAGCTCTATTGTGTCCTGGAATCAGCAGAACATTCATCAGGAAGGCTGTTTCTAACCCCACCCTTTCATCATCCTCGTTGAAACAGGACTCTGAGGGAACGTAGAAAAGAATAAAGACCAGAAAAGCAGATTCCATGACATGAAGACACGGCTTTTGAGGGCCTCTGAGTTTATGGACTTTCCAGGTACCTCAATTGGTAAATAGGCCTGAAAGGCAGGAGACCTGGGCTCGATCCCTGAGTCAGGAAGATCCCCTGGAGGAGGGCATGGTGATCCATTCCAGTGTTCTTGCCTGGAGAATCCCTCGGACAGAGAAAAGTCTGGCAGGCTACAGTCCATGGGGTCGCAAAGAGTCAGAAACGACTAAGTGATTAAACCAGCACTCAAGGCACAGAATGAAATGAAGGGGAATGACAGAAAAGACAAATTGTACCTTATGTCATCATCTTAGCATTCTTGCGAAGTGAAGTTGCTCAGTCGTGTCCGATGGAGTGGGTTGCCATTTCCTTCTCCAACCCAGGGATCCCAGGGATCGAACCCAGGTCTCCCACATTGCAGGCGGATGCTTTACCCTCTGAGCCACCAGGGAAGCCCATTCCTTGCAGAACTACTCAGAACTAGCATTCTTTAAGGGATCATTAAATTGTCTCTCTCTCCAAGGTGATGCAATCATTTAATTTACATCAACAAAAGCTTTGAGTCAGCTAAACTTTTTTCCTGAGTTTGGCACAAATAATTCAAGCTTTTTCAACCTGTACTTCTGTTCAAAGAAATAGTTCTCTTTATGTCAAATGAGATTTCTTGAAAAAGAAAGCCAGTTTCTTTGTCCAGATGACACAATCCTAGCTGATTTTATACTTTTTTTTTTCCTTCATCTTTTTTAAATGACTATTATTTTAAAATGAGATGGGTACAACGCCATGCTGTGAAACAAATGCTGTCAATAGACATTATTATCACAAAACAGGAATGTAAGAAAAAAAGTTGACAGTGAGATATACAGCTTGCTTTCAAATAGTAGCAAAAAAATAGTTCAAAGCTTATGCTGTTTGTTACTGGATGTTTTGTGCAAAAACGTTTTATCTGCCCCAAACTATGCAGCTTGGGCTTATTTCTATTGTGTTTGTTGTCAGATTTTTGTCTACTGGATTTCTTAAAATTCAAAAGAGGATTATACTACATTTATAATTGTACCTATAAATATACTAGCTGAAAGCTTCTTTTTTCCTCCCTTGGGGGATAAAAGACACCACGTGGAGGATATTCTCTGCATAAAATCATATTTTCTCCTATTTTTCTACTGAGATCAACTCTTTCATCTTTCCATCATCAAGCCTGTCTTCATTTTCCCCTTTTGGTCATGATCCTAATTTTACCTGAGTCCTCAACCGTGTGTACTGAAATGACAGCTGTGTTTAATATTGGAATTCAACATGTCAAAATAGCTTCACCCCAAAAAAGATGACATTTCTGTGTATTGACTTTGGAGAGTCAGCTCCGAGTGCCATTTATTTTTTAATCTAGTGATATTGGGAGTGTTTATAAATGCTCAAGATTTTTTTTTCTTTTTGGCTTCACTATGCAAGCCTGTTGGATATTAGTTCCCTGACCGGGGATCAAACCTGTGCCCATACACTGGAAGGAGAAGACTTAACTATTGGAACACCAGGGAAGTTTCCTCAAGATGCTTTTAACTATATAGTTCCTTCTTGCTCAGACATAACCAGGAACTGTGAACCAGAGATCTCAAGGTTTGTGATATGATGAAACACACTGTGGTCATATATTAAACAAGAAAGGACTCAACTACTTAAGAACTCATAATGTCAAGAGCTTTGATAACCTCCCAGGAAAAGATGCTTTAAAACAGGATTTATTTTTTTTTAAAGAAAAAAAATATGGACCATTTTTAAAGTCTTTATTGAATTTGTTACAACATTGCATCTCTTTATGTTTCTGGTCTGTAGGCATGTGTGACCTTAGCTCCCTGACCAGGGATCGAACCAGCATCCTCTCCACTCGAAGACCAAGTCCCAACCACTGGACTGCGAGGGAAGTTCCCTGAATCAGATTTCTAATGGGTGGTAATCTCTGAGACCAGCCAGAGATTTTGGAATGTCCACTTATGCCCTGCAAGTTCAGTTCAGTTCAGTTCAGTTCAGTCGCTCAGTCGTGTCCGACTCTTTGCGACCCCATGAATTGCAAGTTACATGCAACTAAATGCTGACCTTATACGTATCATCCACGGAAAGCATTAGAGAGTGTTCCCTTCCTTTACAATTCCCCCCAAAGATACTGCAGTCCCAGTAAGCTAGGTCACAGGACAGTGTCTAACCACTCTAAAATCTCACAGGTGTCGGGACTTCCCTGGTGATCCAGTGGTTAAGACTTTGCCTTCCAGTGCAAGGAGTGTGAGTCTGATCCCTGGTTGGGGAGCTAAGATCTCATGTACCTTGCAGCCAAAGAATTAAAAAAAAAAAAAAACCCACAGAAGAAATATTGTAACAAAATTAATAAAGACTTCTAAAATGGGTCATATTAAAAAAAAATCTTAAAATTTCACTGGTGCAAAACGCTTACTTCTTCCTCATTCTCTCCCCAGTGTGGTTGCAGACAGGCTCAGCTCATCCTGGTGACTCACAGACCTGACTGATGGAGGCTCTGCGATCTTACGATGCCTCTGTCCCAAAATGAGGCTCTGTAGCAGCAGGACGACTAAAGAGGCAGGCAGAGGTGAGGAGCTCTGCCCAGAAGTGGTGTCTAGCACCTCTGCCTTGTGTTCCATCACGAGAAGTCTGCACTAGTCACGTGGGCAAATCTACCTCCAAAGGCACGGACTTCTCCCTCCAGAAGTAGAGGAGAAGCCACACGCAGGAGTATTTGTAACGCCTACCCAGATGCTGGGAAAGACAGAGGTAAAAGGAAAAGAGGGCCACAGAGGATGAGATGGTTGGATGGCATCATCAACAGACATAAGCTTGAGCAGACTCAGAGAGGTAGTGAAGGACAGGGAAGCCTGGTGTGCGGCAGTCCCTGGGGTCCCAAAGACTCAGACACAACTGAGCAACTGAACACCAGCACTTGTGGGGAAGGAGAATTCAGCATGCCTGTACCACAATAGCAAAAATAAAACATGAGTACCCCTAATGCTGGGAGGGACTGGGGCAGGAGGAGAAGGGGACGACAGAGGATGAGATGGCTGGATGGCATCACCGACTCGATGGACGTGAGTCTGAGTGAACTCCAGGAGTTGGTGATGGACAGGGAGACCTGGCGTGCTGTGATTCATGGGGTCGCAAACAATCGGAGATGACTGAGTGACTGAACTGAACTGAACTGACCCTGAAGTCCCTCACTTCAGGGCAAGGGTGGGATGATTTGAGAGGCTATCACTGAACACGTCTATTACCATATGCAAAATAGATGACCAGGGCAAGTTGGATGCACGAAGTGGGGTACCCAAAGCTGGTGCTCTGGGACAAACTAGAGGGATGCCGTGGGGAGCAAGGTGGGAGGGGGGTTCAGGTTGGAGGGAACACAGCTATCCCTGTGGCCGATGCATGTTGATGCATGACAAAAAAAACCGATCACAATATTGTAATTATTCTCCAATTAAAATAAATAAATTATTTTAAACAACAGCAGCAACAACAAAGGATCATTCACCTCTGAATTAATATAATTCACTTATCCAAAGAGATGCTGAAGCGTGCAAAATGGCCCTGGCTGAATCTTGGCAATGCCCTCTACCATCCGGCATAACAATATTTAGGGAAGGGTGGAAATGAGTCTAAAGTGATCTTCATTAATTAAATGCATCAGATCCAGCATTTCAGGAAAGCTCTGGAGTGACCGCGGTGACTTTATAATGGAGACAGCGGGAGAAAGCCGAAAATAATGAATCTTGCTTTCCATCTCCTTCTTGAGAAACTGTGCACCGACTCATATTTGTTTTAAGAACATCACATTTTGTGACCGCCGCCAGGAAGGTGAGACGAGAGGGACGAAAATCTAGGCATGCGTTGCCGTGTCGGTTTCTTACAATTTCCCATCTCCACCTCCTTTTCTTAGTGGACACAGCGTGATTTGTTTCATGCAGAAAGTTCCATCCCAACGGGGGTGTTTTTTCCTGCCCAGTTGTGTTGAGATTGGGTCCTGTGGTGACTGAATCAACGTAACGCTTGAGGGATTATAGACGTGGACAAGATCTCTTCGGGAGAAGATGGAACTCAGTTGGACACAGATTATAGGATCTGTTGTCAGAGGATAAACCGTGTTTTGACCATCTCGTTCAATTGTCATGTAATACTCTCTCAAAAGTACAGCATGGTGGCTGGTTCAGCAGCACATATACTAAAATGGGAAGGATACAAAGAAGATTAGCATGGCCCCTGGGCAAGCATGGTATGGAAATTCTTGAAACGTTACATTAAAAAGAAAAAAGTTACAGCATGAAACATTTCCCCAAAAAACGTTTTCAAATTATAATAGCAACTGCATTTTTTTTTTTACACCATGCAATCTCAGCATTGTTACTGAAAACAAATATATATCTCAAAAGAAACCAAGTAGCAAAACATGGCAGGCAAGGTTTGCATTAGCATTTTGAGAGGAACATGTTCACAGGCAAAACGCACTCGCTTTGTATGCGATCGTGACATTGTGAGCAGATGATGCAAATTAAGATCGCCTGGTTAATCCTGCTGGTACTTATAATCCTTTGGTGCAAAAGGTCAGCATCTTGTGCTGTGGTTTTTTGATGTTGAGGGTCCAAGGTGGTGTGCAGGGTTGACATATTACAAGTTGACACTTTGTAGCGCAAATCCCCGGAGAAGGCAATGGCACCCCACTCCAGTACTCTTGCCTGGAAAATCCTATGGACGGAGGAGCCTGGTGGGCTGCAGTCCATGGAGTCACTAAGAGTCAGACACGACTGAGCGATTTCACTTTCACTTTTCACTTTCATGCACTGGAGAAGAAAATGGCAACCCACTCCAGTGTTCTTGCCTGGAGAATCCCAGGGACAGAGGAGCCTAGTGGGCTGCTGGCTATGGGGTCGCACAGACTCAGACACGACTGAAGTGACTTAGCAGCAGCAGCGCAAATCCCTAAAGAGGTATCAGTTTATAGGTTTATTAGACAGGTTTTTTATATATATCAAGGGCTTCCCTTGTGGCTCAGCTGGTAAAGAATCTGCCTGCAATGCGAGAGACCTGGGTTCGATCCCTGGGTCAGGAAGACCCACTGGCAAAGGGATAGGCTACCCACTCTAGTATTCTTGGGCTTTCCCTTGTGGCTCAGCTAGTAAAGAATCCACCTGTAATGAGGGAGACCTGGGTTCGATCCCTGCATTGAGAAGATCCCCTGGAGAAGGGAAAGGCTACCCACTCCAGTATGCTGGCCTGGAGAATTCCATGGACTATACAGACTTTTACTTTTTCACTTCTCTTCCACAAACAGGTTTTTCCATGTGTCAAAGGGCATATGCCTAGGGTTATGCAGTAGATGCTTACGGAGATATTAACCAAAACCAAAAATAAAAATATGTGGAAGGAGAGGAAAAGTTGCTTTACTTGCTTTAGCTGTCGCTATTAAGGAATGGTTGAAGGAAACATGCCTTCCTGAGCTTGCAGGCTAAAAGACACACTCATACGCGGGTGGATTTCATGTTAATTTCTAATTTTTAAAAAAAATACAGAGCATCATTTGACTCAAGATGGATCCTAGAGACTGTCATACCGAGGGAAGTAGGCCAGAGCATCATTTGACTCAAGATGGATCCTAGAGACTGTCATACCGAGGGAAGTAGGTCAGAAAGAGAAAAACAAGTATTGTATATTAATGCATATATGCAGAAACTAAAAAAAAATGGTTCTGATGATCCTATGTGCTATGCAGAAATAGAATCAGGGAGGTGGGGACCACACACATGGATACCAAGATGGGGAAGAGCGGGTGGGAGGAATTGGGAGATTGGGGTTGATACATACACACTCTGGATAACCAATGAGGACCCGCCGTGTGGCAGAGGGAACTCTCGCTGAACGGATACACACTCTGTGCTGACTTAAATGGGAAGGAAATCCAAAAGAAAACAGGGGATATACGGATATGGACTGGACGGACGGCTGACTCACTCGGCTGTACAGCAGAAAATAATGCAACTACACTTCAAGAAAAATTAACAATACGAGAGAAATAACGAGGAGTTATTCTGCCCTGCAAACAGAAACGGCACAGCTAACTTCAAAGGATTGATGACACGCGCTCATCAACGCGGCATGTTTTCCAACGTACTTTAGGTACTGAATCTCTCAGTAACGACTGAGCCCACAGCACATTTGTGTGACCGGACCAACGTCCCCTAATGACTAGGTCCAGTGAAAACTCCTAACGTTACGTGAATTCCTATATTATGGTTTCTGGGATCTCTGGTTTTGCAAAAGCTGAAACCACATGTACGATTAGGCCAGGAGAGGAATACTTACAGCAAGTATTTTTCACTGCAGTTTTCTTGAAGCATTATTGTTTCAAAGACTGGGCAGCTTTTGAAATATATCTCCAACTCCCAGTCTCTTTTCAGTCAATATGGAGATGTGTTTCATTCACTTTTTTTCCCCTTAATTGCATGCATTCCTTAGTGTCTGTGTTCATTGACTGACCTTCCTGCAAAACAAAAATTCTTTGATGTGTATTTTGGAGTATATACAGTCAGTGACCAACCCTACTGTAAAATACCTTTCATAGGATTAAAAATGATCTTTATGATAGGCTATGCAAACCTGACGTGACTCGTCAACTTTCCTGAGTTTTTATCAATTTTACTGCCCTATTTCAGAAGCTTTCCATTTCGTCTCACAGCTTTTCCAGGGCTACGGCCAAAGGATAACTTCCTGCCTCTATTGGCAACACACTAGGTTTCAAGAGGTAAACCCATTTCTTGAAATTACTTAGTATACTTGGTGGAATCGATAAAAGTCTGTGTTCCTAATGCTGTCTTCTTTCTTGATGGCAAAAGAATACAGAAGATATCTGTTCAGTTCAGTTCAGCCGCTCAGTTCTGTCCGACTCTTTGCGACCCCATGAATTGCAGCACGCCAGGCCCCCCGTCCATCACCAACTCCCAGAGTTTATTCAACTCACGTCCATTGAGTCGGTGATTCCATCTACCCATCTCATCCTCTGTCGTCCCCTTCTCCTCCTGCTCCCAATCCCTCCCAGCATCAGAGTCTTTTCCAATGAGTCAACTCTTTGCATGAGATGGTCAAAATATTGGAGTTTCACCTTTAGCATCATTCCTTCCAAAGAACACCCAGGACTGATCTCCTTTGGAATGGACTGGTTGGATCTCCTCACAGTCCAAGGGACTCCCAAGAGTCTTCTCCAACACCACAGTTCAAAAGCATCAATTCTTCAGTGCTCAGCTTTCTTCACAGTCCAACTCTCACATCTGTTAGTTCCATAATATGCATTTCCCAATATTAAGAAAGTGTATTAACTGTCTGACAACTAATAATAGTCAGCACTCAAGTGGTCCTAAAGGACATCAACCCTGCATATTCACTGAAGGCATTGATGCTGAAGCTGAAGCTCCCGTACTTTGGCCACCCACTGGGAAGAGCCAACTCTTGATCTGAAGACTCAGAAAGCAAAGAAGACACGGGCAGTACTTAAGTGCATGAGGACAGTTATTCAAGACAAGGACAGACCTGAAGTCAGCCTAGAGAGCATCTGGATGCCTCGGTGAAAGAACAGATGAGACCAGACCGAATGACCGGAAAAGTGGCCGGATTCCACCTGCACCTCCGGCCCTGCCTCTTCCCATCAATTCCTGTTGTCGACTTTCAGACAGAAGCTTCTCGCTTATTCAGAAAGAATTGAAAAAGTTTCTTTATCGTGTGTTTGCCCCGCTCAGCCCCGCTTTTTACATCATCCCAATGGGAAGCAGAACACGCTTTCAACGCCTGCCTATCGTCACCACCTCCTCCCTACTTAACCCCTGGTCCTTTAGAGCCTCTCTCTAAAGCTCTGACAAAATGCATCTCAAAGCTCACCATAGGGACTTCCCTGCTGGTCCAGTGGCTACAACTCCAAGCTCCCAATGCAGGAGGCCGAAGTGAGACCCCTCGTCCCACAACCAAGAGTTTGTATGACTTGATGGAAGATCCTGCCTGCCTCAACAAAGAGCCAGTGCAGACAGATACATAACAAAATTAAAAAGTCACCCTTAACTCGCTAATCCTCCCATCTACTTGGCCCTGCCCAGCATTCCCTCTTTCTTCTGTCCACCTCTGCCTTCTGTATTCTTTCCTTTCCTCCTGTGGATTCAGACTCAGCATCTTTGGAGTCCTGGCCTGCTTCTTCCGTCCCAAGTGTTCTTCAAACTTCTTTTCATCTTCTACTTGCTCCATGGAAATCACGTGTCCCCTGCTTCTCATTCAATATTTGACTCACCCGTGCACTTCATCACGGGGCTACAAAGGTATTGGGCGACCGGGCTTTCATGCAGAGACTATGAGAAAGAACGGCTTCTGGGTTCATTGTGGTGGTTGGCAGAATTCCGTTCCTTGTGGATGTAGGACTGAGCTCCCGGTTTCCCTGCTGGCTGTACTGTGGAGTTGCTCTGAGTTTCTAGAGACTGACTCGCATCTTGACCACGCTGCCTGCTCCATCATCACACCAGCAACAGCACCACGTGTCCTTCTCACGCTGCAGCTCCCCGTGGCATCTGTTTCCAGCACATCTCCCCTTCTTGTCCGCTTCTAAGTGCTCCTGAGATTCCAGTGGGCCCACCTTTATAAATCACGACAATCACCCTACCTAAGGTCAGCTGACAGACTTCCCTGGTGACTCAGTGGTTAAGACTCCATGCTCTCCATGCAAGGGGGTCCAGGGTTCAGTCTCTGGGCAACTAGATCCTGTAAGCCGGAACAAGAGTTCACAGGCTGCAACTAAAGATCCCGCAGGACAGAAAGGTCTAGCACAGCTGAACTGAAATACAAAGGCCAGGTGATGAGTAACCTCAGTCACATCCACAGGGCCCCTTTTGCTTTGTAACATAACATAACCATGGGAATGATACCAAGGCTGCAAGGTCATGAAGTGAAGCGCAAGTTGCTCAGTTGTGTCCAACTCTTTGCAACCCCATGGACTATACAGTCCATGGAATTCTCCAGGCCAGAATACTGGAGTGCGTAGCATTTCCCTTCTCCAGGGGATCTTCCCGACCCAGGGATCGAACCCGGGTCTCCCGAATTGCAGGCGGATTCTTTACCATCTGAGCCACCAGGGAAGCCCAAGAATACTGGAGTGGGTAGCCTTTCCCTTCTCCAGGGGATCTTCCCGACCCAGGGAACGAACCTGGGTCTCCGTCACTGCAGGGAGATTCTTTACTGTCAGCCACTAGGGAAGCCCAAGTAGCTGTCTACCTTATTGGAATAGCAAGCAGGCATAAATCACGTCAAACGGTCTGTCTCTCTGCAGTCTCATTTTCCTTTGTTTCCATAATTCACATCGTTCTTTATCGGTGTTCATACTCATTTTCCCAGACGAATGAGTGTCTGGATAAAATAAATATTTGCTATTGCTATTTGTTATTAAATGTCCAAGGTGCAATTGAGTTTGATTTCTTCTTCATTTTGGGGAGGCAAGGGAAAGACGGAATTTTAATCTCAGT
Source organism: Oryx dammah (assembly GCF_014754425.2). NCBI lineage: Eukaryota > Metazoa > Chordata > Mammalia > Artiodactyla > Bovidae > Oryx > Oryx dammah. The sequence continues at coordinate 126,992,343 of NW_024070207.1, forward strand.
CATGTATCTTCCAGTGAGTTATATCTGTAGAGGGACATGAATCTTAGACTTAAGTAGTTTATGGTGATGAATAGTGTATCACTCAACAGTTGCCATTTTCTCTGTATTCCATTTTCCTTGTGCATTTAAAAAATGGGATTTAATTACAAAATGTCTGGAATTATGATACAGATTGTTTTCTACCAATGTCTTCCAGTGATTAATGTTTAACTTTTATATGAATGCTTTTTCTAGTCTCAGCAGTGAGCATTATTTCAATTCTTAGACTCCATGAATGATACATTTTCTTTTAACTGTTAATTAAATGCCATTTTTCAATGGAAAAAAATGTGTACTGTAATCCCACTGCTAAAAAATGCATAATCACGTTATCATTTGCAAATATAGAAGCAAGTGTAAAAGGGCAAAAAACAGATGAATAAATAAATGTATTAATTTATTTATTAGTCATTATATTCATTTATCCAGATTTCATTTTTATTCTATGCCTCCCAAGCAGCCACGTTCCATGTGGTTGGATACTATTATAATTTAATCAACAGTATACATTTTACTGGGTACTAGGGAGTCTTAAAAAATTAATAGTTAAGATATGGAGCCCACTTTAAGATCTTAAGGGCTTACAGTATAAATGTAAAACAGACTCATGAAAAGTCAGAAAGCAGAATAAGTTCCAAAGAGTAGGAACTCTGTTAGCACACGGGAGAGGAATCGCAGTAACCAAAAATGGCCCAGTAACGAACGCCTCTGTGGCTTAAAATGCAGCTGGAATTTGATGGGGTAGGAGCGCCTGGGAGACTGGAGTTGACATATATACACATGGGTGTTGCTGTTTAGTCGCTAAGTCTTGTCTGACTCTTTTTGATCCCAAGGACTGTAGCCCACCAGGCTCCTCTGCCCAAAGGATTTCCCAGGCAAGAATACTGGAGTGGGTGGCCATTCCCTTCTCCGGGGGCTCTTCCCAGCCCAGGGATTGAACCTGGGTCTCCTGTATTCCATGCAGATTGTTTACCATCTGATTTAGCGGTAACGCTACCCAGAGATCAAACACACATCTCCTCCACGGGCAGGCAGATTCTTTACTAGCTGAGCCTCCAGGGACACCCGGTGTATACACTATTATGTATAATGAGAACCTCCTGGATAACACCGGGAAGTCTCCTCAAGGCTTTGCAGTGATCTAAATGAGAAGGAAATCCAAAACAGAGGGGATAAGTGTATACGAACGGCTGATTCATTTTGTTGTACAGTAGATAGTAACAACATTGTAAAGCAACTAAACTCCTGTGTGTGTGTGTGTGTGTGTGTGTGTGTGTGTGTGTGTGTGTGTATAGCTGGAATTTCAATAAATGACAAAGAGTGGAGGGGACTAGAGAAGAAACCTGGAAAGGTGTGACTTTGCAGAGGAAGCTTGCATATTCTGAAATTCTAATTATGCGACTAGGGGCCAAAAATCGAAGTTGAATTCTAGACAACCAAAATCGTGGGATGTGGGTAAGGGAAAGAGCTGCCTTGAATCTATTTATGTAAGAACAGCCATTTAATTTTATCGTTAAACTATAAAATGCTTCTAAGTCAATGGCTAGTAAACTGTGCGTAATATATAATCCACTGACATAAAACCAGTACATTGAATTATAAAGTTTAGTGAAAATACAGCCTTAACTCCCATGGATTTTGGCCCCTTTCCTGCATTATTCACTATCTTGGATTTCTGGAAAAAAAAAAAACATGGAAAAATCATAATCTGAATTTTTAATAATAGCAGAAGTTGGGTAGTGAGCAAAGAACATGAGCTCCCTGTTTTTGAAATGTTTCTCTTTTTAGGTGTGTGTTAATGTAGACCATTTTAAAAGTCTGTATTCAATTTGTTACAATATTGCTTCTGGTTTATGTTTTGGTTTTTTGGCGTCAAAGCACCTGGGACTTGAGGTCCTAGACCAGGGATCAAACGCACAGCCCCTGCAGTGGAAGGCGAAGTCTTAACCACAGGACTGCCAGGGAAGCCCCATAAGTTCATTTTTAAGCATTGCTGGAAGAGGCAATAAGTATTCTCTTAGATTCCTGAGCGATTCCCTTACAACTCACACCACCCTTTAAGTGTGTCACAGCCTCTATGTCTTGCACTTTGCGGATCCACACAAACCAGTGCTATGGGACCGTTTTCAAATCCTGCAGTCGCTAGGATGCTGTGTGGTTTAGAGTGTAGTGGGGAAGGATTGGACTGTGGTAACCTGAAGGATCGAACCATCTTGACAGGGACAGAATGAAGGGATAAAATAGGTGATTCAATAGTTAATCCCACTAGTGGACTATAAGCTTCAAAAAGCAAGAAACGGGAGCCCCTTTGAGTTATAAACAAGGCTGAGCACCGAAGAATTGATGCCTTTGAACTGTGGTGTTGGAGAAGACACTTGAGAGTCCCTTGGACTGCAAGGAGATCCAATCAGTCCATCCTAAAGGAAATCAGTCCTGAATATTCACTGGAAGAACAGATGTTGAAGCTGAAACTCCAATGCTCTGGCCACCTGATGCAAATAACTGATTCATTGGAAAAGACTCCGATGCTGGGAAAGATTGAAGGCGGGAGGAGAAGGGACGACAGAGGATGAGATGGTTGGATGGCATCACCGACTCAGTGGACATGAGTTTGAGTAAGCTCCGGGAGATGGTGATGGACAGGGAGGCCTGGCGTGCTGCAGTCCATGGGATCGCAAAGAGTGGGACACGACTGAGCGACTGAACTGAACTGTGAGTTACTGATAACTCAAGAAAACAGGTTTGCTTCACCACAAAACCAAGCAGGCTTGCTTAGCAACAAAAGCCCATGACAGAAGCGTGCGACCTGCCCCCAAACAGGTGGCATGAGAGCCACGTCTTGTCCAGGGCACTCAGTAAAGTTAATGGTCTCTGCACACCTAAAAAGCAAAAATTTGCGGACCTAGCTTGATCATGCAGGGACAAGAAAACTCCCTTGCTCAACCTGGAGGAGGAGCTGAGGAGGGAAGCATGAGATCTACTCAAGAATGAGGGGAAAGGTGGTTTTCTCCCCTCCCCACTTTTCTTTGATTATAAAACTTGTAGCCAGGTAAATTCTCAGGGTGCAGCATTTCTTGCCTGCCTGCCTGTAAGCCTCAGAAGCATCCTTTTTCTAATAAACCACATCTCATCTACTGTTTTGCCGTCACTGAATTCTTTTCTCTGCTGACATAAAAGACCCTGGTGCCAGAGCTCCTCAGAGTCCCCCTGAAATGATAGCAATTGATTTCAGTCCTCCTCTCTTCCCATTGGCCTCAGAGGGGATTAATTTCACAGCCTCCTGAGACGTTGTTATAGCAAGAGTTGCCGATGCTTCTGGTCTTTTAGCCTCTTTCTAGGGCCTCTCTTGCTATCCACCCAGCGACGGCTGGGTGACTCGTCTTGCACGTTTATGCCATTTTTCAGCACAGGGTTGCCTTACGGAAGCCGTCCTCCAGCAGCTTCTTGCATAGGCATGTACTGCACGGAAAGGAGGTCAGAGAGATACTGCGACGGAAAATGGCCCCAGAGAAGCGGCAACGCCCAAGGTGTCCAGGTAGAAACAGACCAAACGCAATGGAAGGAAGCTGCTCTGTAGAGCAAACAAGTATTTCTAACCTCATTCTATATTCATTGTGTCCATACCGTCATCACTCCCAAGTGACGGAATGTGTTAGGAAGCATTGAACGGGGAACAAAAATAGCATTCTGTCCATGGCACAAAAATAGCATTCTGTCCACGGCATCTCAAAACGCTGGTTTTCAAGGCCATTTTTTCCCCATCAAAACACAGGGCTTGTGCGATCTTAGTTCCCCAGCCAGGAATTGAACCTGGGCCATGGCAGAGAAAGCACTCACTTCTAACCATCAGACTGCCACGGAAGTCCCCTCAAGGTCAGAATCAGGAATTGAACCTGGGCCATGGCAGAGAAAGCACTCAG
>NW_024070207.1:126996311-127006518 GCF_014754425.2 Oryx dammah
GACTGCCACGGAAGTCCCCTCAAGGTCAGAATCAGGAATTGAACCTGGGCCATGGCAGAGAAAGCACTCAGTTCTAACCATCGGACTGCCACGGAAGTCCCTTCAATGTCAGAATCAGGAATTGAACCTGGGCTATGGCAGAGAAAGCACTCAGTTCTAACCATCGGACTGCCACGGAAGTCCCCTCAAGGTCAGAATCAGGAATTGAACCTGGGCCATGGCAGAGAAAGCACTCAGTTCTAACCATTGGACTGCTAAGGAAATCCCTTCAACGTCAGAATCAGGAATTGAACCTGGGCTATGGCAGAGAAAGCACTCAGTTCTAACCATCGGACTGCCACGGAAGTCCCTTCAAGGTCAGAATCAGGAATTGAACCTGGGCCATGGCAGAGAACATGCTGAGCTCTAACCACTGGACCACCAGGGAAGTCCCCTCCAGATCATTCCTGAGACCACATTTATGTGCATATCTTCCATTACCAGCAGTTTTTTTTTTTTAATTTTTTTAAATTTTACTTTACAATACTGTATTGGTTTTGCCATACGCATACATTGACGTGAATCCACCACGGGTGTACATGAGTTCCCAATCCTGAACCACCCCCCCACCTCCTTCCCCATATCATCTCTCTAGGTCATCCCAGAGCACCAGCCCCAAGCATCCTGTATCCTGTATCGAACCTAGACTGGTGTGTGTTTTTCTAAAAATTATTTTTTACCAGAGTGTAGTTGATTAACAATGTTGTGTTAGTTTCAGGTAACAGCAAAGATGACCAGTTATACATACACAATGACTACATGTGCTATTTTTCAAATTCTTCTCCTATTTAGGTTATTATAGAATATTGAGCAGAGTTCCCTGTGCTATACACTATGTGCTTGTTGATTACCTATTTTAAATATAGCATTGTAGTACCAGTGGTTCCATTCACCATATCTGAAGCCAAGGAGACCTGCTTACCGGCTTAAAAAAAAAAATTAAGCATTGAGTTTTTGACAAGAGATAAAACTAGGAGAAATTTTTGTTCACAATCTGGGACAGACGGTATGAACAGACAAACACACATGCACCTTTTAAATATTCAGTTCAGTTCAGTCGCTCAGTCGTGTCCGACTCTTTGCAACCCTATGGACCGCAGCAGGCCAGGCCTCCCTGTCCATCACCAACTCCTGGAGTTTACTCAAACCCATGCCCATTGAGTCGGGGATGCCATCAAACCATCTCATCCTCTTCTCCTCCTGCCTTCCATCCTTCCCAGCATCAGGGTCTTTTCCAGTGAATCAGCTCTTCACATCAGGTGGCCAAAGTGTTGGAGTTTCAGTTTCAGCATCAGTCCTTCCAATGAGTATTCAGGACTGATTTCTTTTAGGATGGACTGGTTGGATCTCCTTGCCATTGAAGGGACTCTCAAGAGTCTTCTCCAACACCACAGTTCAAAAGCATCAATTTTTCTGCGCTCAGCTTTCTTCACAGTCCAACTCTCACATCCACACACGACCACTGGAAAAACCATAGCCTTGACTAGACAGACCTTTGTTGGCAAAGTAATGTCTCTGCTTTACAAGTGGGTTAAATAAAACAATCACTGGGTGTTGCAAGAACCTTCTAACTGTGTTACATTTTCTTTTCGTTTCCCTGGGAATAGTTATTTTCACTTGTGGAGCAACTGTTTCCTCGAGGCTATAATTCAAGGGTATGAAGCTACATAACTCTAAGCCTTTCCCTGCGTTGCTGATATTGAATTGACATTTGCAGGGAAGAAAAGTCTGAGTACTTTCAGTCAGAAAACTAACACTTTCAGACATTTCTTAGGAAGGTCCTGCAAATATGTGTGTAACTATAGGCTAAGCTGGTGCTGAAGACAACTTTCAGCCTTGGGTAGAAACACAGGATTTAAGAGAAACTGCATTCAAAAACAGCAGCTTCATCACACTGCAGCCAGCTGAACCATCAGGTTGGCCAAGAAGTTCATTCCAGCTTTGTGGCAACATCGTGTGGGAAAAAACCCAAATGAACTTCTTGGCCAAGGCAACCGTTTCCTCTCTTATTAAACTAACACTTTGGGTCTTGGCTTCTACTGCATTATTTAACAAAAAAGCAGCACATGCCTGAATCCATGGATTCTTCTCTTTACAAAGTTTTTGACTGGGAAGTGAGGATGGCTGGAAGAAAGGCTAATTATTTTCTCCATGTGCTGTATCCATCAGAATGACAGCAACATTTTGACTTTACATAATCCTCCCTTGCTTCTAGAATGTATCTCTTTGGTCCTCCCTTGTTCCTTTCTTTAAAAAAAAAAAAAAAACTGACATTTATTCATTTATTTTTACTGCACTTGGCAGCTTCTGGGATATCAGTTCCTGGACCAGGTACTGAACCCAGGTCCCCTGCAACGGAGGTACAGAGACTCCATCGTTGGAACACGAGAGAATTCTCCCTCCGTCTGTTCTTTGTCCTTATTTTTATTGAAACAAAATTGGATCTCTCCTTGTCTCTAAGGCCCCTCAGACCAGCCCTTTCAGAAGCATATTTCTAGTCCCTAGCCTGCTACAAAGATTCAGTAAATGGTGAGGCAGTGAGAGTGTTAGTCACTTCATTCATATCCAACTCTTTCGAGACCCCATGGAGTGAAGCCCGCCAAGCTCCTGTGTCCATGGGATTCTCCAGGCAAGAATGCTTTTGCCTCCTCCAGGGGATCGTCCCGACCCAGGGATCAAACCCAGGTCTCCTGCACTGCAGGCAGATTCTTCACTGCCTGAGCCACCGGGGAAGTGAGACATTGCACGCCTTTTTTTTGTGAACGTCCAAGTGACATGTTGTCCAAGGGAATGGGTGCTCAAACAAGCTTTGAACTCTATAACTAAAATTGATCACACATTAAGTACAGCTACCTTTGAAATGCATGTTTTATTCAACCCTCACTTTTAGAGTTGAAGGCGGCAGGTACAGGGTAATCAGTGCTACCAGACAGAGGTATGGCCAGCCTTCTCTCCCCAGAACACGCCTAGGAAGACATAAGCTTAAAACCTTCTACTCGGTCATAAAAAAAAAAAAAAAAGAATGCAATCACGCCACTGGCAGCCACATGGACAGACCTGGCAATTATTGTACAAAGTGAAATGAGGCAGACAGAGAAAGACAAAATACTGTACGATTTTACTCACATGTGGAATCTAAAATATGACCCAAAGGAACTTATCTGCAAGGCACAAACAGGCTCACAGGCATAGAGATCAGACTTGTGGTTGCCAAGGGGAAGAGGAGGGGGAGAAGGGATGGACTTGGAGTTCAAGGTTAGCAGAGGCAAACTATTATATGTGGAAAATAAATAAACAACAAGGCCCTACTGGAGAGCACAGGGAACGGTATTCAATCTCCTGGGATATACCATGATGGAAAAGAACATTTAGAAGAAAGTGCAGATAGATAGACACATGTGTGTTAGTCACCTAGTCGTGTCCAGCTCTTTGTGACCCCATGGACTGTAGCCCCGCCAGAATCCTCTGTCCATGGGGATTCTCCAGGCATATGGAGGGGGTTGCCATTTCCTTCTCCAATACAGATATAGATATATAAACAGAATCACTTTGCAATACAGCAGAAATTAAACCAACATTGCAATGCAATGATTTTTCAATGAAGAAAAGCAAACTAGAAACAAAATGCTCTAAATTACCACACAAGGTTCATAACATTTTATTCCCAACAATGTTTATTTGTGGGTTTTTTTTTGCAGCCGTTGTGTCAGAGCTACACTATCTCTGACTTCTACAAAGAGACACAACAAATTGCTGCTACTACGACTCTGTCATCTCCAGCCCAAGCAGCTTCGCTGAAAATGTGACGACAGCTTTCTAAATTCTCCGCAGCTTCCCAGGATCGCCAGCCTTCGAGGATGAGGTCTGAAGGCTGGGGAAAGAAGGACCATGGCTGAGTTCTACCATCTGGGTGGATGGGCGGCAGAGGACCGTTCTGAAATACTGTTGCTAGGGCACGGCTGCATAATTATCTCTGCTCAGCTCCCAATGTTTTCTTCCTCTGTCTGGGAACTGGTCTCCCTCCCGTTTATTCTCGGAAGCTGAGAATAATTAAAAAGCCATTAGCGCGCTCTCTGTCTCTGTGAGGACACTACAGAAATTAAATCCCAGCGGTGTTGAAAAGCGCCAGCGTGACCTAGCCCTTCCAGAGCGTCGCTGGAGCTACAGTGCAAATTTCATTCGTGTGAACAGGTCTCCTTCAAGGGTTGTTCATTCGAAACTCAAGGATTCGGATGTAAATCGTGAAAACGTATGACTTATGAGGACTGTGACACCTTCAGGTTCTGTCCCGTCTGAGGAAGCTAATATGCTTAAAATATTAATGGGTAAAGAAGAGCATTTTGTAAAGGATCTTTGAGAGTAGGGGATGCTTTATTGGTATTTCAGAAGTTGAATAGATGATTTTTTTGGTATTATTTGGTGGGAGGTAGGTCCTTAATTGTTATACAGAATTTGTCAGTGTTTATCTAGACAAAGAGGATTTAAAACATTTTCTTTTAATTAGAGTATAGTATATTTGATTTAGAATGTTGTGTTAGTTTCTACTGCATGGCAAAGTGGATCTGTTACGCTATGCTAGTCATTCAGTGGCGTCTGACTCTTTGCAACCCCACGGACTGCAGCCCGCCAGGCTCCCCTGTCCATGGGACTCTCCAGGCAAGAATACTGGAGTGGGTTGCCATGCCCTTCTCCAGGGTATCTTTGTGACGCAGGGATTGAACTCAGGTCTCCTGCATTGCAGGCAATCTCTTGCATTGCAGGCGGATTCTTCACCAGCTGAGCCAGCAGGGAAGCCCCAGGTATCACACCCATCAGCTATACATACACATATATCCCCTTTTCTACATCCCCTTCCTCTTCAGGTTACCACAGAGCATTGAGTAGGGTTCCGTGTGCTAGACAGCCGGTTCTCAGTAGCTACTTATTTTATAGACAGTATGAGTAGTGTATCTGTGTCAATCCCAACATCCCTGCCCATTCTACATCCCCTTCCCCATTGGTATGCATTTGTTCTCTGCGTCTGGGTCTCTATTTCTGCTTTGCAAATGAGATCGTCTAGGTCAGTTTTTCCAGATTCCAGAATATACATGTCGATACGGACAAAGAGGAATTTTTTTTATTGGTTTGGAAGCAGAAAGTGTTGAGGTCTGAATGACCTGAATTCAGGGCGCTGATAGTAGCAGTCTATAAAGACAGTCAATAGCGCCCAAGGAATGCAACTTCCTCGGAGCTCCACTGGTTGAGACTCTGGGCTTCCACCACAGAGGGCAAGGGTTCAATGCCTGGGTGAGGAACTGACAGTCCATAAGCCATGCTGCATGGCCAAAACATTAAAAAAAAAAAAAACGGATCCAAGAGAGTTTCACATAAACACATATCCACCCTCCACCTCTCTCAGTTCCTGTGCTGGGCGGCAAAGACTCAAGAATTCGACAAGAAGTCATTTCTGCTGCATTGAACGTGTGGTCTCAGAGATGCAAGGGCAGAGCTGCAATAAACATGGTGTAGAGGAAGGGCTAAGCCCAACGCTCACCGGGCTCTGTGATGGTTTAGTCGCTAAGTCTCGTCCGACTCTCGAGACCCCACGGACGGTAGCCCGCCAGGCTCCCCTGTCCGTGGGGTTTTTCCAGGCAAGATTATGGGAGTGGGTTGCCATTTCCTTCTCCAAAGGGCTCCGTGAGGAGGCAGGTAATCAACCCAGAAGACAGCAAGAGTGAAGGCTTCCCAGAAGGCTAGGGACAGGCTTTGAGGATGGGGAGGAATTACACAGGATTAAAAAAAAAAAAAAGTTAGGGGGAAATGTCTTTCCCAGGCAGCACAGCAAGTGAAAATGGTCAGAGGTGGATAACTGTGTAGAAATTTGATAGCAACCCATTGGCTTCCCAGTCGGTGTAGTGGTTAAGAATCTGTCTTCCAATGCAGGAGACGAAAGTGACAAGGGTTTGATCCCTGAGTCGAGAAGATGCCCTGGAGGAGGAAATGGACATCCCAGTATTCTTACCTGGAGAATCCCATGGACAGGGGAGCCTGGTGGGCTACAGTCCACGGGGTCGCAAAAAGTCAGAACACACCCTATCGGCAGGAGGAAAGTTCAACCAGGGCTTGAATACCGTATGAAGGAGTTTGCAGCTTTATATCCAAGGAAATGAGGAATGATTCCTCCTGGATTTCAAGCAGAGGAATGACATGACCGACGTTTTACAAAGGTCCTTCTGATTCCAGCACAGAAAGACAGCCACCGAGAAAGGGAAGAGAGAAGACTCTTGCTGTAAGGAACGTCTTTCAACGTTTCAAGATGGTAGCACTGATGACGGAGAAAAGGCGGAGATTTAAGAGATGCTGATCATGCGTTCTGTCAACGGTGGTGTCTGACTCAGCTGCGAGGCAAAGACAGGGAAGAGTCGGGAGGATCCCCGGGGTCCCGATCAGAGCAACTTAGGGTGGGGTGGGGGGGCAAGGATAGTCTTTATCAAAACAGGAAATGAGAAATGAAAGAAAGAGAGACTCTTTTATATTATAGTATCTAACCATAAAATAACCAATGAGTCCATGGAAGAAGTTCCAAGGAAGGAGCAGTCTATTAAAGCCATGTTGCAATGCCAGATAAAATACTGAGGACATTAAAATTATATTAAGTTATATATACAATTATGGTGGTGGTGGTTTAGTCGCTAAGTCGTGTCTAACTCTTGCGATCCCATAGACTGTAGCCTGCCAGGCTCCTCTGTCCATGGGATTCTCCTATTTATAATCCTATAATTATATAATATATTAACATTAATATGATATATTTACACATTACTATTGACACACATCAATTATATTAGTATATTAATTGTAACATATTTCATGTTAACATAGCAATATACACAATATACTATATATTACTGTAAATAAATAATATACAATTGAGTGTATAATTAAGTCATGTGTTATATATTAATATGGTATATAGAATTACATATAATTACTTATAAATTATACATATACTCCTATATATGCCTGGTATGCTACAGTCCATGGGACTGCAAAGAGTCGACACGACTGGGTGACTGAACGATATAAATCATTACCTATTGATAATCCATTTAAAAGTACTCTTGTTTATATTGTGAATTAACTGTGCCTTATAAATCTATACCTTTCACGGTTCAAATGATTAACAATAATTTGGGAAGGAATGCTGAGTGGTAGAGTAAGTAGGAAATTTGGAGGAAGACTTGAAGACATATGAAGAAACGAGGGAAGACTATAGAAGTCACGTGCAGTATGCGATGCACTGTGGTTTATATACTTTGGCCTGTTGGTAACACAGGTGGGCCGTCAGCAGGCTGAATGGGAAGCCACGTGAAAAATGAAAACGTGGGGGCCCTTGTCTAAAATTATAACAATTTCACGACAGGCACTTCCCTGGCAGACCAGTGGTTAAAGGACGCTGTACTTCTTCCACTATGGGGGGAATGGGTTTGACCCCTGGTTGGAGAAGTAAGATCACAGTTGGTGCAAGGTTTGGCCAAAAAATTTAAAAATAAATAATTTTTTAATTAATTAATTTATTTATTTTTAATTTTTACTTTACAATTCTGTATTGGTTTTGGCATAGATTGACATGAATCCACCACAGGTGTACATGCGTTCCCAAACATGAACCCCCCTCCCACCCCCCTCCCCACAACATCTCTCTGGGTCATCCCCGCGCGTCAGCCCCAAGCGTGTCATATCCTGCATCAGACATAGACTGGCATTTCGATTCTTACATGATATTATACATGTTTCAATGCCATTCTCCCAAATCATCACACCCTCTCCCTCTCCCTCTGAGTCCAAAAGTTCGCTATACACATCTGTGTCTTTTTTGCTGTCCTGCATACAGGGTCATCATTGCCATCTTCCTAAATTCCATATATATGTGTTAGTATACTGTATTGGTGTTTTTCTTTCTGGCTCACTTCACTCTGTATAATCGGCTCCAGTTTCATCCAACTCATCAGAACTGATTCAAATGTATTCTTTTTAATGGCTGAGTAATACTCCATTGTGTATATGTACCACAGCTTTCTTATCCATTCATCTTCTCAGGAAGATCTTGTCTCGGGACCTGGAGCCTCCCAGTCTTTCCAGAAAGACCTGAACATTGAAGACCTCTGCGTTGTTTCTAGCTGACATCCCTCTATAAAGAGATGATTCCCCTTGTCAAATGATCAACTTTCTCAAGGAGCAGCAGATACAAGAAAGAGAGAAGAAACCCAGCTCCACCCACCAGACCTCCAACACAAGCCTCCCTAACCAGGAAACCTTGACAAGCCACTGATACAACCCCATCCACAGTGAGGAAGCTCCACAATAAAGAGAACTCCACAAATTACCAGAATATAAAAAGGCCATTCCAAACGCACCAATATAACCAAGATGAAGAGACAGAGGAATACCCAACAGGTAAAGGAGCAGGAGAAATGCCCACCAAACCAGACAAAAGAGGAAGAGATAGGGAATCTACCTGACAAAGAATTCCGAATATTGATAGTGAAAATGATCCAAAACCTTGAAGTCAAAATGGAATCACAGATAAATACCCTAGAGACAAGGATTGAGAAGATGCAAGAAAGGTTCAACAAGGACCTAGAAGAAATAAAGAAGAGTCAATATACAATGAATAATGCAATAAATGAGATCAGAAACACTCTGGAGGCAACAAATAATAGAATAACGGAGGCAGAAGATAGGATTAGTGAAATAGAAGACAAAATGGTAGAAATAAATGAATCAGAGAGGAAAAAAGATAAACGAATTAAAAGAAATGAGGACAATCTCAGAGACCTCCAGGACAATATGAAACGCTCCAACATTCGAATTATAGGAGTCCCAGAAGAAGAAGACAAAAAGAAAGACCTTGAGAAAATCCTTGAGGAGATAATAGTTGAAAACTTCCCTAAAATGGGGAAGGAAATAATCACCCAAGTCCAAGAAACCCAGAGAGTCCCAAATAGGATAAACCCAAGGCGAAACACCCCAAGACACATATTAATCAAATTAACAAAGATCAAACACAAAGAACAACTATTAAAAGCAGCAAGGGAAAAACAACAAATAACACACAAGGGGATTCCCATAAGGATAACAGCTGATCTCTCAATAGAAACTCTTCAGGCCAGGAGGGAATGGCAAGACATACTTAAAGTGATGAAAGAAAATAACCTACAGCCCAGATTACTATACCCAGCAAGGATCTCATTCAAATACGAAGGAGAAATCAGAAGCTTTACAGACAAGCAAAAGCTGAGAGAATTCAGCACCACCAAACCAGCTCTCCAACAAATTCTAAAGGATATTCTCTAGACAGGAAACACAAAAAGGGAGTATAAACCCGAACCCAAAATAATAAAACAAATGGCAACAGGATCATACTTATCAATAATTACCTTAAACGTAAAAATAAATAATTTTTTAAAAAATTAAAAATAATTATTTAAAAAATTAAAATAATAATTTAAAAAATTTTAAAATAATTTCAGAAGTTAAAAATAATAAATAAAAATTTAAATAAATTTTTTAAAGTAAAATTTTTTTAAAAAATTTAAAATAAATTTTTAAAATAAACAATTTTTCATTTTAAATATAGATTTATTAATTTTAATTGGAGGCTAATTACTTTACAACATTGTATTGGTTTTGCCATACATCAACATGGAACCACCACAGGTGTACATGTGTTCCTCATCCTGAACCCCCCTCCTACCTCCCTCCCCTCCCCATCCTATCCCTCTAAAAGAATTTCAAGACAGTGGCAGGAAAACGTTAAGCCAAACACAAAGTCCTTATAGGCATCTGCCTTTCTAAGTCCAGGTCATATGCTCAATGAACCCAGTCCTGAAACCCCTGGAGACAAAAGAGCTTGAGGCAGGTCACAGGGGCACGTCCATCGCTGGACCCTTCTGATGAGACTACGAGAGGATCTCCGAGATGGGAAAAGGCAGTCATCCTGACGGACACTTCTCTCGCAGGCACTACCAGACGTTGATGTGTAAAATGAAACCAGGCTGGTTAGTGACTCCCCAGGTTCAGTCCCTGGTCAAGGCACTGAAGTTCCCACGTGCCGTGCGCCACAACTAGGAAAGCGAGCATGCAACCAGAGGAAGCCCAGGAGATGCAACGAAGACCCAGCAGAGCC